>NC_071293.1:12602568-12677568 GCF_943737925.1 Anopheles nili
GGAGTAGATGCACAGTTTCCTCTCGGAAAGTTGTGCTTTGAAAAAAAAATTCCAATCATCTGGACCATGTAATAGACTTAATATTTTTTGACGGACCTAAATGTTGGGTATTATCGGTCAACTACTCACTAGCACTTCATAAAAATGTTTGCTGGCCGAAAACTACTATTATTTTAACGAATCGGCAGCGTTTGTTCTAATTGTTTGAATGAACCCTTCAATTGTATTACATCTCAACACAAATGCTGTAATGGTTCTTTTGGCAACGAAGTGGCAACGAATTGGTGAGATATTTTGTATAGAATATTGTCTGGTTGTGCTACTTCGTTGTCCATCTTGGTATCAAACTCTGTTAATCGTTGTACTACCCCAGATAATCGTTGCGATTTACCCATTCCGTCTTCGTCCGACAGATCTATCTGTATGTCTGTATCTGTAAGAATCAATCAGATGTTACATGTTACATGATTGCAGCTTAGATGACGGCGCAAGAACAAATTATATGAAAATGTTTTGTATGTCGAGAAAGAAAGATCCATCTAACCATTGAGAAACTGCCTCCGTCGTTTAAGGCAGAGGAACGCTTATGGTGTCGTTTGCGTTAATATGGAAAGGTTTCTAGAATAAATTACAATATTGTATTGCTGCGTACCTTTTCCGAGATCCTAAATCTCGGATAAAATAACGCATAAAATTTTGACTGTTATCGGTACATTAAAACCTGGTTAGAAACGGTTCTTATAGACAAATCTGCTATAGACGAGCAGGTTTTGCAAGGACTGATGCACCGAAATTGTAAGTACGTATTAATTCTAACTATTCCATATATTTCACAGCAAGCGCGAGACGAAAACATAGAACGAACGTATGAGAACGAATGTGTGTAGAAGCGGTAGAGGAAAAATAGAGCGGTACTGCAAAAGAGCACTATCATATCCAGTAAGAGCACACCAACAGAGAATATTGAATCTGCATTAACCATTAGCCAGAGAAATGAACTCGCGTAAAGCTCTTTTATTTTTTTTTAAAGTTCCCAAGTTGACACGAGCTTTATCACCCTATTACGTCAGTCTTGCGTGCATGATTTTCGACTCGAAAGCTAATCGAGTTTTGTTTTAGCCATCGCCCAAAAAACCACGCGTCTGTCAACTTGAGCTCCCACGTTATCATTTCACTTAAGCATTACGGAGCAACGTTACAACATTTACAGCTGTGGTAGAGATAGGTACTGTCGTAAAATATGAGTATGTTTCTAACCGATTACATTATTGACGTGTAATACTTTGACGTGACTGCATGGTGAAGAAGCTGTGTTTGAGAAAAAAAAGTCAGCGTGAATTCGCAGCATCAAACAACCCTAAGCTAGTATAATCCTAGGTAATTTTAAATACATATCTGCCCATTACTCTATTTTAAAAGCTTTTCCTAACGCGGGACGATTTGCATTTGCAGTGACCAACGATGGAGCGAACGCCGCCTATCAACCGCGAATTGACAATATATGAAATGAAAGTGCTAACAATTCTGTCGATTATTGATGCACATGAGGCGGTGCATGACGCCCATTTGAATGCAACTATAACGAAAAAAGTTGACGGTGCCCTGGCTCTGATGACATATGAGCTTATTGCTGACGACTCTATCGAGAATATTTGTGAGAAAAAGTCTGCGGCTACGCAAATAGCGCACTTAATCGTGGAATACAAGATCGATTGCTTGTATATGCAGGCCAAGGCGTTCGACCGAATCTTTGAACCTCCCTGCTGAATTTTAGATTGTTTCTGGTACCCTCATAGATATTTTCTAAAACAAAAAACACTCGTGGTATGATTTGTATTACAAAGCAAGATAAACATCATAAGGTAAGGGTGAATTAGATAAATTAAAAACAATGAAAAATGGAATCTTTTTTTTCCTTCGTTGCTCAGCCTTAGCAGTATAACTAAACAGAAAATACGTATAAATGTTTGTATTGGTATTTGTATTTATTTGCAATATGTAACGTGCGATAAATATGCGTTACATGGATTCCCGAAGCAAAAGACAGATGCTGTAGACTAAACATCATCATGCGTTACGCGGATTATTTGCAAGAGATGTTGTATCAGCAAAAGAGCCTCAAGGCTAGCGCGATCGCATTCATTGTCGTCACACGCGAAAGCCAGATGCTGTAGTCTAAACATCATCGAGCATCACGCAGACTATTTGCAGGAAGTGTTGGATCAGCGGAAAAGCTTCAAGGCCAGCGCGATCGCATTCATCGTGGAAGATCCAGCGCGAAAGCGTTCATTCTAAAAGCCAGACTAAACATTCGGAGTATAACCAGCGAAAACGCGATCATGATCCTTAAGAAATAAACACGCCTTACCTTAGCAACAGTAAGGCAAGTTATGCTGACAATGACGCTAGTCTAGCTTAGCATAGCATAGGGTATAAATACCAGAATAGGACAGGAACCAAGTTAGTCTATGTTGAACCTCTGTAGCTTTTAGTTGTGTGAAATAGTAAAAATATTTTTTTATTATAAACTCGACACGAAATTTAAAATTGGCGCAGCCTTGGTAGTCCCGGCGAAAAGTTTTAATTGACACAGTCGTGTAGAATTATTAATAACTTCGTGCAAAAATAGACACAAAGTGTTTGAATATTCGTTTGAAAGATTAACAGCGAGTGTAAGTGTGGCGCAAGCTCTTGTTAGCAATCTATTGTGGAATAGGAAACACTAGTGAAACAACCGCAGTTGGATTCATCGTGAATAGCCCTTATTCCAGCATAACCGCTATTGGTGAGTGAATATCACACAGTTTGTGAATAGGATCACGAGGGAAATCAACGAACGAAGAGAGCAACTTACCAACAATACTCAAGGACTACGGGCTACTGGACTCCGGGAATGTAGACATTATTCTTCTTCTCGTAAGTATAAATCTACCCACTTTCGCACCAATCTTTACTTTGTGAATAAAAGAAGATTATAAGTGAGAGGTGATAGTGAAAAAATTACATGCAGCAGGTTCAAATTCCAAAAAGTTCTTAACTTCGTGCATAAAAGGAAAAAGCTGAAATTCAGAAAAAAAATCTTGCAGCCTTTCAAAATGGCAACAAACGAAGAGTTAACTGCACGCTTTGCACAACTTTCGTAAAATCAGCAAACCTTAATGGAGGAGCTGAGAAATATAAAAAGTAAAATGGTAATATATCTGTTTACGTACTATAAAACGCCGGCTCTAATAAAAAATGTTACAGTTTTCTCGGGCAACAAAAGGGAAACTCTAGCTTGGATACAGGAAGCGCTAGAATTATTCTCTGAATACATAGACGACCCGATTTATCCATAACTGGTGCGTGCTATTAAAAGCAAAATCACTGGTGAAGCAAAAGAAATCTTGATTGTTGCTGAAAATCCCAATAATTGTGCAGACATAAAAAATGCATTACTTCATACATATGGAGATACAAGAGCTCTTGCTACTCATATCCAGTTACTATTCTATGTAACAATGGGAATGAAAACAGTTTCAGATTTTTAAAACAAAATTAAGGAAATTGATACGACAATTAAAAGTACTGCTAACGCCACTGATGAATTTAGAGGTGCAGCCAAACAAATCATTCTTTTAAACGGATTAATAACCAAAACAAGATACATACATGGGCTTGGCGACAATTTTTCTATGATAGTAAGAAACCACAGAACCGAGTCATTGGAAGAAGCCTATGCGTATCCGATGCAATACTCAAACGCGGCATACAGGCAAACGATCGTTAAAAATAACGCTAAACCCAATGAATATATAAAACCCAATGAATATATATGGTTGGTGTAATAAATTTAAATATCGATTTCAGAGCGTAATGATTACGAACATGGAATGGCCTTTTGAAAATAACAGCAATACAGATGAAATATAAAGGAATTGGAAAATTGTTTCCAGGCAGCATCAGTGACGAAATAAGAGTAAGAGATTGAAAACTAGAAAGATTTTCAACGTCATACATGCTCAGGATGGGACAATATGCTGCATTTCCTCATTGGTATGTGTGAGAAATTCTCACTAATGTACTGGCTGTGATATTCGGAAAATTTACCGTTACCGTGATCGTGTAAAAACTGTGTGTCCTTGGCGCTGTTCTGCTTGATACTGTTTATTCGTTTGTCAGGAGAGTTCATTTTACATAGCTCATTGTCGATTATCAAAGTGATCTAGTGCAGTTATTGTTTTGAAAGATTTCATGCATGTAACGTTACCTAGCCAATTTAAATTAATTCATGCAATATTAATTCCCTAATATTTTCCACATTCCCGGCCACCAAAGAAGGAACTTCTTTAAATTATGGACATGTACTTTCATCCTTATCGAAATTGATACTTTCATACTCGAAATTCTGTTAAGCGGCACCTTGCTTCTATTGATCTTGATTGATCATTCAACCTGTTTTGTTTTGATTCTAGTTTGTTTACTTTTGCAAGTCTCGTAGTGCACCCGCTGAACACTCTTCGCCTGCTAAATTAGCAGGATCCGGCAAAATCGCAATTCTAGCTGTCGCTCTAACGATTTCCTTTCCTGCACCTGTGCGTAGTGTTACGACCCTAACTACACCATCCTTTCCTGGATGTAACACCTTTATCCTACCCATCGGCCATAAGGTAGGTGGCACATTGTCTTCTTTGATGATTACCAATTGCCCTTCTTTTAACTGTACCGGTTTAGCAATCAGATGTTTTGCGCGGGCCTGTAACTGCTGCAGGTATTCCGGATACCAACGCGACCAAATATTTTGGAAGTGTTTCTCCACCAAATCAAATTCCTTTAATCTATTTGATGGTACCTGCCTTCTATCAACCTGAGGGAGTGACGTTAAATTTGACCCTACTAAGAAATGGCCTGGAGTGAGCGGTTCCGTATCCGACGGGTCATTTGATAGTGGAACTAAAGGTCGACTGTTTAAGCACTGTTCGACCTGTGCTAACAATGTGATCATTGCTTCCTGAGTGAGGCTCGTGCCTCCTAATGTGCGTACAATATGCTGCTTCGCTGACCGGACCGCAGCTTCCCATAGCCCCCCAAAGTGTGGTGCCCGTGGTGGAATGAATTTCCACTGAATTTCATCGTTGACGCACCAGTTGAAGATCTCGTTACGCTCGCGATTACTACACTTAAGCATCTGATAGATGCGATGAAGTTCGTGTGCAGCTCCCTTGAATGTGGTGGCGTTATCTGAGTGTAGTTCCACAATTTTACCCCTGCGAGCCACAAAACGCCGTAGTGCTGCCAAGAAAGCCGCGGTAGTGAGATCACTCACTAGCTCGATATGAACCGCCCTGGTTGCAAAACACACGAAAATCGCAATATATGCTTTCGTGGCGCTCCGGTTGCGTACAGCTGATTTGATGAATACTGGCCCACAGTAGTCGATGCCACTCACCGTGAACGGCCTTGTTGGTGAAACCCGTGAAACAGGAAGATCGGCTACGGACTGTTTCACCAGTGTGGGTTTGGCCTTGAAGCATCGGTGACACCGATGGAAGATAGATTTCGCCAGACTGCGCCAACCAACTACCCAGAACCAGTAGTAGTTCCGGACCAGCATGTAAGTATTTCTTGTGGTATGCTTCTGCTAATAATGTTGCCAGTTGGTGTTTAGAGGAGAGCAGGATCGGGTGTTTCACGGAATCTGCCAGTTGTGCGTTACGAAGGCGACCACCGACACGCATGATTTCCGCCTCGTCGATGAATGGCGACAACCACTTCAGCCTTGAAGTACGTGACACATCCGTACCACTTGCGATCTGCAGCCGATCCTCTGGAAACGAGTCCTGCTAGGCTAAGCGACACAATTGCAGCTCAGCTTGATGTAGCTCATTGCTGCTTAGTGGTGGTACTGCTGCGATGAGTTGCTGCGTAGTGGCATTTTTATTGTTTGCTGAGGGATTGCCCGCCTTCAAACACTTGATGAATCGCAAACAATATGCCATAGTTCGACGAAGTTTGATGTAAGTAGAAAATCGAGCAAATAGACTGCTGCTGAACTCGATCGTGGTTGCAACTGCAGCGAATTGTGGTTGAGTAACTCGTTCTTCGTCGATTGATTCGATTTATTCTATTGCAGGTTCTTTAGGCCACTCTTCTACCTTGCTACTCAGCCAGAGTGGCCCATGCCACCACCGAAGGCAAGATTGTAATTGGTCGGGTTGTAAACCACGCGATACATCGTCTGCCGGATTGTCCACCCCGGGAACATGATTCCAAGTGATTTTAGTTTCTGCTTGGATTTGTGCCACTCTATTTGCAACGAATGGCGTCCATCGTCGTGGTGGAGATTTCAGCCAATATAGTACAGTCATTGCGTCTGTCCAACCGAATGCGTCGAATGTACCGTTGAGGGACTGACTGACTTTCCGGAACAGTTGTATTCCCAATCTTACTGCGCAAAGCTCTAGTCTAGGGATTGCATTGGTGTTGGACAATGACACAACTTTGGATTTTGCTGCCAAAAGTTGTACCGATATCCCTGCATCACTTTCCGCTCTGATGTAGCAGCAAGCGCCGTATGCTAGTTGCGAAGCATCTGAAAACACGTGCAGCTGCACGCGTGTTGCTCCTTTGAGTGATGCAAATCGAGGTATGCGTATTTCACCAAGCAAGTGTAACTTGGAATGAAACGCCGTCCATTCCTTTTGGAGATGTGATGGTAGCTCACTATCCCAGTCCCAAGGCTTCCCGTTTGCCTTTAAGGACCACAGCTTCTGCATGAAGAGCTTGGCGACAATGATTGTTGGTCTAAGCAAGCCAAGTGGGTCGAAGATTTTTGCGATGTATGACAAAGTTAGCCTCTTTGTCAATAGTATCGCCGCAGGTGGCAAATCGATTCGAAAACGAAACATATCCACCGCTGGTTCCCAAACCTGTCCCAACGTCGACACAAACTGAGGATCTTGCCACTCATGTGTTGAAAGAACTGCCAAATCTTCGGATGAAATGCCTGCTAGAGATTCCGGTGCGTTGGATGCCCATTTTTTTAAGGAGAAACCAGCAGCATTTAGCATTTCAGCGATTTGGTTACGCATCTCGATTGCATCCGATATTTCCTCTGTGCCTGATAGTAAGTCGTCTACGTAGAAGTCGTTCAGCACTGCATTAACTGCTAGTGGGTGCAGTGTTCGATGATCATAGGCTATTTGTTTTAGTGTTCTCCTAGCCAGGAAAGGAGCGGAAGCAGTTCCGTATGTCACGGTTTGTAGCTGGTAAGTTTGCATCGGTTGCGCAGGATCCTCTCTATATCGTATGCGAAGGTACCGTTGGTCGCTCTCATCGTGACGAATTTGACGGTACATTTTCTCCACATCCGCTGATAGGGCGATTGCATGTGACCGAAAGCGTACAATGATTGTAAATAGGTCATCTTGGATCACCGGCCCCACCAACAGTTTATCGTTTAAGGAGAACCCCGATGACGTTTTACACGAGGCATCAAACACTACTCTGACCTTAGTGGTTGTGCTCGTCTCCTTTACCACCGCATGATGGGGCAGATAGTAATGCTCACAGGAATCATTGACCGGTTCGGTAAGTAGTTTCATGTGGCCTAAACGTTCGTACTCCTTCATGAATTTACTGTATTCTTCCTTCATTTCAGGATTCGACCTCAACCTTCGTTCTACGGCGAGGAGTCGACGATCAGCGTTCGCCTTTGATTCTCCTAAAACGACACTGGGATTATTATTTTGCGGTAAACAGACAACATATCTGCCAGATGCATCTCTGGTTGTAGTGGCCACGAAATGCTTCTCACAGGCATCCTCTTCAGTTGACAAGACTGGATCATCGCCGACAGTCTCGGTTTCCCAGAAACGCTCCAGAATCGATTCCAGCGAAGGTACTCCGTTGGCAGCCAGAAGACACAACTGCGACCGCTGCGAATCACCCGATGATCTGTTTCCAGCTACGACCCAACCGAAAGGAGTCTCCACCAACCAACCAACTCTGCCGAGCGATCGTTTTCTACCGGAATGAAGCTCCCAATACGTGTCACCGCCAATGATGATGTCTATCTTGCCAGGAACAAAGCACGACGGGTCAGCGAGTGGCAAATTCGGCATTTTCCATGATGATGCGTCAATCGGCGACGTTGGGATTTCCATGAATGGAGAATCCAAGATGAGCAGCTCCAACTGCGAAGCATGCCGTTGGTTTCGGGATTCCACCGTTGCAAATATCGAACCCTTAATCAGCTGTAGCGAATTGCCGATGCCCAAGATCGATACGTTGACCTTGTTCCGAGGTGTTCCGAGCAGCTTACGCGCCAGTGCGGTCGAGATGAAATTTGACATTGAGCCCGAGTCGAGAAGTGCTCTTGCCTCATGCCCGTTTCCGCAGCCATCGACAATGTACAGCAGCACTGTTTCCAAAAATACCATGCCGCGATTGTTTTGCACTGCCATAGCGACCATTGAGTTTGGTGTAGGTATGTGTAGCAGTGTATGGTGACGTTGGTGACACGTACGGCAGGAATAATCCGACTTGCAAGCCTTTGCTTGATGAGCAGCACTCAGGCAATTCCAGCACAGCTGCTTTGATGCAACAATTTCCCGACGCTGTTGTACGTCCTTCCCAGAAAATATTGGGCAGTTTCGGAGAGCGTGACCGTCCACGCATTTCAAGGGACACTGATAACTTATCATACCGGGCGGAGAGGATCGCAAAGATGCTGCGTTAGCGATCGACCGCCGTGGAGGTGGTGCACGAAAGGTGCCGGCCACCTTTCTCGAACAATCGACTGTATCACTCGCGAAATTGTTCGTTGATTTTAGGATTTGGATTCGGTCTTGAACAAATTGAACCACGTCTGTGTACCTGTCCCGAGTAAAGTGTACCGAATGCTTTTCCCACGCGAGGAGAGTAGCACGATCTAACTTCATGAGCAGCATGTTCGATAACGGCGTGTCCCATGAATCTACCGGCTCATTTAACTTCACAAACCCGCTCACATATCGCGAAAATTCGTCCACTAGATTTCTTAGTTTGTCCACACACTCCGATTGCACTCCGGGAAGATAGTGTAGTTTACGATAGTATTCACGAACGAGTAAACGCGGATTGTCATATCGTTTAAGAAGCGCGGCCCACGTCACTGAATAGTTATCTGCTGTTAACGGTGTGTGCTCGAAAGGAAGTGCCGCATCTCCTTTCAGTGACGATAATAAATATTCGAGCTTTGTAATCGATGGAAGCTCCGGCAAAGCGTCGATCATCGCGATGAAACGGTCGCGGAACGTTAACCATTTTGTTTGGTCTCCATCAAATGTCGGCAACTCGATCTTTGGAAGACGAAGGTGTGGTGTATTTGGCCGTCCAAACGCAAACGTGGAAGAGGTCAACCCTGTAGTCTCGTTCACAGCACCTTTTTCCTTATGTTGATGTTTCTGAAAGAAAGATTTTATCTTCCTATACCGCTCTTCGATATTGATTCGTTCCATGATGCATGACTCGATCGTCTCATTACTATCGTCGAGTTCCTCCAACTTCGCTATCGCGGTGAAGAAATCTGTATAGTGTCTTTCGAGGCCTTCTAACGCCTCCGGAATTTGCTCGGCGTCATCTCCAGCAAACTGCGCCTGGAACCGTTCAATCGCACTAATATTTTCGACAGCAAATTTTCTTCTTAAGCTGAAAGGCTTTAATCTTTTTGTCCATGGTATGAACGAGTAATACAGCAGTAACACACGAAACGAAAACCGACGCGAAAGCACTTTGACGCAAAATTTGAATCGCGATGGCGCACTATCGTAGGTCGTTGCCCTTGGTGCAGGGCGATACGTGATGACGGTAAACGACGCGAACGATGTGTTGCTAGATTGGCTCTTGATGCAGAGCGTTGTACCGATCTCTTGATGCAGAGCGATGAAAAGATAAACTTCCGAAATCACGATCCGGTTCGAAGGACCAAAATGTGAGAAATTCTCACTAATGTACTGGCTGTGATATTCGGAAAATTTACCGTTACCGTGATCGTGTAAAAGCTGTGTGTCCTTGGCGCTGTTCTGCTTGATACTGTTTATTCGTTTGTCAGGAGAGTTCATTTTACATAGTTCATTGTCGATTATCAAAGTGATCTAGTGCAGTTATTGTTTTGAAAGATTTCATGCATGTAACGTTACCTAGCCAATTTAAATTAATTCATGCAATATTAATTCCCTAATATTTTCCACAGTATGTAAATAAATTGATACGACAGATTCAAGAAAAATGTTAGTGGATAAAAAAGGACTTTCGAAAGAGTTACAGTGGAACACACTAGACATAATAAAAGGTTCATGAATCATGAATATAGAATGAAAACAACTAAATGAAAAAAAAGAATATACACATCAAACATTGAATTACACAAGCATACGTGAAAATGCCCCGTTATGTTTCCTCAAACTACGTCGACCCGAATGAAATCTGGCTTATCAGCTAGTTTATTATATATTCTAAAACTAGAGGTTTAAACTTAGTTAATACCAAAAAATTGTGGGTCAAAGTCCAATATTCTCGGAGTAACAGCCTGTTTAGTCAAAAATATTTGAAAAGAAAACAAATAATTTTATTAGTGAGCTTCAAAAGTCTCCGAAAACTGAAACAACACAGCTTGTAATACAAAAATTTACCTTTCATTTCATAACAAAATGTGCTACAGCCTCACAAGATGATTTTTTTCTGAGCCTCGTTGCAAGGTTTAACTACGGAACCGGGTATAATTTTATGCAAAATATTTTATATAAAAAAATATGTCACTAAGTGTTGGAATGAATAACATATACTGTTTCCATGCAAAATTATTGCTCTTGCATTGCAACACCTTACGATATGAATAGTTTAGTTCGTTTGAATAAACGGAGGCTTTGCAAAAGAAGAAAACCTTAAGTTTTGAATGTAGCATGAGTATTGTTGGATCCGCCGTTTTAATGCCTGTTATAAATTTCGTCCTGACCGGAGTTTATGGTTAAGGTGAACGAGTCGAGAGATATTAGTGGTAACAGTGCAAAGGACAACATATATAGACGAGTTTTTTATCAAATGATATTTTGTTTAATGTTACTTTGTTCACACAATTATTGGGTATCGATGACGACCGTGTTCTTCTTCGGAATTTGTTGTCCTAGTGATTAGTAATCATGCTCAAGATAAATGCTCAAGAGCTTCATAAATAAGTTCGTGAGAGATGTTTTTATTATTCTGGTCGTTCTATTTCACGTGATAAGCATATGAAAAAAGGGGCTCCCATTCAACTCCTGTCTAACAGATCTATAATATTTGCTAAAACTACAAAAAAACACCGATTAAGCTGACATTTGGGATACATGTTTTGTGTTACATTGTTGTAGAAGAATCTAAAACATCAGCTATTCCGGTGGAGAACAAAGGTTTGCTCCCATACAACCCCCCGACAAAACAAATCTACAATATTCGCTTAAAAATACAAAAAACAGAACTGGCCGAAATTTATCACAGATGTGTTTTTTTATTTTTTATAAAAGAATTCTATATTTCGGCTACACCGGTCAAGGAAAAAAGGGTCTTGCATACAACCACGCGCCCTAAAAAAACTATAATATTCGCTTTAAAATACAAATGACTAGCGATTTGACCGAATTATGGTAAACATACTTTTCTTAGCTTTTAGGAACAGAAATCAAAGCTTCAGTAACCGCGATGGGGAAAAGAGAGCCTTTTATACAAACCCTTACTGTATTATGAAACAATACGTTTACCAATTAATAGCTATACATTATTCAAATAATTACAGATCTGCCTAAACATATTTGTTTGTAAAGAAGCAACACTTCTGCTCCCTGTTGGGTTGGTAAGAGGAGGGGTATCCCATATATTCCTTCTTACGGTAATTAAAATCTTTCAAAATACAATTGGCATGCAATTTGACCTAAATATTGCGTAGGCGTTTATTAAAACTCTCCTATCCAATATGTTATGAAGTACAACTTTCGCGGTTTGGAGTTAAAAAGAGTACTGGTACATCTTTACATCACCAAATACTCTTTTCTACATGCAGGGATCGAATGGTCGTCGTCCGCCTCTCCTCCTCCGCCACATACGCTCTTCTGGAAATACGGAAAAAATGTTGAAAAATACTTATGGCTTTGGGAGAGCATCCAATACCTTTTCTTCAACTTACCAATAGAAATATTGAAAAAAAAGCTCAAAATAACATATGTTGTCTAATTTTACTAAAACTTGCCATGTACTGCTCAACCCAAGCCATGCAAGAAGTAGCTAAGTATGAGCTTTCTCAATGCATGAAGGAGGGCATTTAAGAGGCCTTACAATTGTTATGTCCTGAAATGATCTGTAATCGCTCAACAAATTGTTCTTTTAAACGATTGACTTTTACATCACGGAGGGCAAAGATATGGCCGTTTCCAGAATAAAAGAATTTTACAAAAATGCATAAGACGTCAATAAACAGTTCAGTTTACTACAACTCTTTTCTCTTTACCCATTGGTTAAGACACTAACTTGCACTAAAAATGCCTCACTCGACGAATGTTCAAATGTAAATGTGAGAAATATTCTTCAACATATAAATAATAATAATGCTCTGCACTTATTGAGTAAGATTCCATATAAAAAAATTTTGTTGAGCTGCGTTCCATGTGTGGTTAGTGTAAAAAACTTAAATTTAGGTTACAGAGAGTGATGATTAAAATATGGATTGTGTTTTGAAAGAGAACAGCAATAGAGGTAAAAAAATGCAGGGCATTAATCCTGATTGAGGTAAAGATAAAATTGGTAAAATTGATTGTAAGTGACGAAATAAGAGTAAACTAAGGAAAACTGGAAAGATTTTGAACGTCTTGAATGCTAAGAATGGAACCACGTTTTACTTTTACTTATTGCTATGATATGACGGATGCAAGCAAAATGATTAAGGATCCAAAGAGTGTTTCGAAAGGGTGAATGTGGAAAATACCAGGCATAAACAAAAAGTTTTACTTATTCCATGACACACAAGAGGCTAAATATAAGGAAGAGAGTTTTTGGCAAGATAGAAATGATCATACGAAACGGAGGGTATGTAGAAAAATGGTGTTTTTAAAACAGCGAGAGAAGAGTTGATTTGATGTAAAATTTCTTCATTGATATGATATTGTGGTCAGGAAAAAGAAATGTGACATGTAAGATGGTTCTAAGAGAAGATTTGTGGAATAAGGAGTTCAGCATTTGTTAAAAAAGCAAGGATTATTCAATTGTAGACCCTGCATCGTAAGAAGATGCATAAACATAACGTAACTTATATTACACTAACATTTTCTTTATTGATCCCTTAAGCTACATCGACTCGAATCAAATCGGGTAATCATGACGGATCGGACTTCCTTTAACCTTCAGGTAAAACCACCACTACAAACCGAGCTCTGCTTTCTTGCATGAACTAATTAAGACATACATCCGACGATCGATTCCAGAAAAGCACTAGTTGTGTCATAGGAAAACTAACTTTACTCGATGTTTCTCGCCAAAAATCTAATTTCTGCTCCATCAAACTCTACGCTTCCCACTTAATCGGAATTCGTATCGTTTATTTCAAACATTAAGCCGTCACAGTCATTGATGAAGACGTTGCTAGACGGTCGTATTTCATCGACCGGTTCGCCTCGCTTACGTTTTTCTTCGATATGCTTACGGTTGTCATTAATGCGTCGCTTGCTATAGATCGAAGCATTCCGATATACGCAGGATTCATTTTTCTTCACTTCACTGCCATCCGAATTCCTTTTCGATTTATGATCATCGTTGTCTTCACTGCCGGTGCCAACGGAATCCAAGGGTGGTGATGATTTTACACAATAGATGTCACATTCGCGTGGGTTGAGGATGTCACATTCGCTCATTGAGGGTTGACATAGTCCTGGTTCTGTGTTTTCTGCATACGAAGAGATTTCCATATTCAGAAAGATTTTTGATGGCGAGTCCATCCAGTGTTTAAAAGTGTCCTCAAGTCCTTTGCCTGGTCCTTCGAATTGTAGATAATACTTGGTTGTCTCATTTTCTTCGCTTTGTGGCATGGACAAGTTGCCACTTACAACTGTTGCATTCGTGGTTGTTTCTACGAGCGGCTTAAACAGCTGCCGAGCAGAGCGTGAACGTCCCTGCAGAACTGACGATCGAGCTCGTTGTGATGGCAGCTTCTCTGACTCCGACGATAAGGGCGATCGTTGGCTCATGTTGGCTATGTTTCGAGAGAGTGTAGGACTAGCTCTACTAGTTTGTCAGCAGTTATATCGGCCAACACAGCACACTACTATAACTAAAAGCAAAAAAATGCAGAACACGGGGAACGAATTAAATAAAAAAATAATTGCAAAAATGATGAAAAATTACTGATACTCACTCTAGTGTTATCCCTCGCTACACAATATCACAAACTTGCCGAGCTCAGAGGTCTGTTCCAGCGTGCAACTATGAAAAGAATGGAGCCAAAATTTTGTGCATAAATACGTTTACTGCAGCGTCTGTAACTAACACAACCATGCATACCACCCCTATTGCAAGCTTAACAAAGCCACCTAACCATGTGTTTGATCGCCTGTAAGTGAGACGGAGTGCTCTTGTTCTAAGAAGATTGTTACATTATCACTAGCCATCGTCGAAAGATGGTTCAGAGAAATCATCGCACGTTCTTGCGGACACCGTATGATGGTGAAACGTAGAAAAAGCAAGAAAGGTAGAGCTAAACACGAACATGAACAATATTTGGCGTTCTGATTTGAAAATCGCACGAACGTCTCCATCCATTTTACTTTGTCAAACGAGTGAATTCTGTTCTATACTTCAAAAGCCCGTTAATACGTTAATTATGATCAGTAGAAATGTTCGAAGTTTCAATTTTGTTTTTCAAAGCCTTAGTTTAATTTGAAATTCCTGCATATTGTTTTAGTACTGGGTTACAATTCTATTCACACTTTTAACAATACGTTGGGGGCTTTTATATGATCAATTCTTATGAATAAAAATGAATGTTTGTTTGTTTATATATATATATATATATATATATATATATATATATATATATATATCTATATATATATATATATATATATATATATATATATATATATATATATGTATATATATATATATTTATATATATATTTATACATAAATATATAAATATATATATATATATATATATATATATATATATATATATATATATATATATATATATATATATATATATATATATATATATATATTTATATATTTATGTATAAATATATATATATAAATATATATATATATACATATATATATATATACATATATGTGCCTATGCGCGCGCTTCAATAGGGTTTCCACTGCACCGATTTGCACCAAACTTGCTATATAGGTGTATGATGGTCTCGGATTTAGGCATTTGATTTTTTTTATTTTTTTCCAAAAGGGGGGCTCCTATACAAAAAAAATACAAATGCTCCCATCATTAAAAAATACAAATGCCCGATTTAGTTGAAATTTTGTGCATAAACGTTTCATCACTTTTAACAAATACTGCCAAAATTTCAGCATCCTCAATGAAGAACAAAGGGGGGCTCACATACAACCCCCCCCCCCCTTCCAAAAAGTGAATAATATTCGCTTAAAATTATAGTCGTAGCCCGATTTAGCTGAAATTCGGTGCATAAACGTTTCATTACTAAAAACTAATATTCGCAAAATTTGAGCCATCTCAATGGGGAACATAGGGGGGCTCCCATGCAAACCCCCCCTTCAAAAACTGAATATTATCCGCTTAAAATTATAGAGGATTTGGCTGAAATTTGGTACATAAATGTTTCATTACTCAAAACTAATCCCCCCCCCCACCCACCCACCCACCCACCAAAGTGAATGTTATTCGCTTAAATCGGTGAATGATGTAAAATTTTTCTGAAATTTGGGAAACATATTTCTTTTTACATTCAGCAAAAGTATTCAAAGCTTCATCCACCCCCGTGAGATAAAAAGGGGGGCTCCCATACAAACCCCTATCACAGCAGGCAATATTATTCAGTTAAAAATACTAAACACAGATCTGATCGAAATTTGGCACAAATGCATCTATTTATATTTTGCAAAAGAATCAAAAGTTACGGCAGCCCCGATCAAGAAAAAAGGGAGGGCTTCTATACAACCACAAAAAAGGGGGCAACAATACAACACAAACACACAACCACAAAAAAGGGGGGCAAAATACAAATGAAGACCGAAATATCCGCAATTCGACAAACATGTTTCTTTTAACTTTTCGAGCAGAAATTAAAGCTTCAGTTACCCCGTAGAAAAAACGGACATCTTCTATACCATTCGCTGCGCTTATTATGAAATATTATGTAGGTCTGTTATTGGCTATTAAAAATTCAAACGATGACCAATTTATCTGAACATGTTTTTATAAATCTGTTTGTAAAAATCTTAACCCTCCTGCCCCCTAAGAGGATAAAAGAGTAGGGGTTCTTCCATACATTCCCTTTCACAGTAATTGAAAATCGTTGAATACAAATGACATTGATTCAACCTAAATATTGCGTATGCATTTCTTAAAATTCTCTATACAATATGTGATGAAGTATAAGTTTCCCGGTTTGGTATATCTTTTCATCACAAAATATCACTGTGAAGTACATATGTCGTCGAAATCAACTAAAATTTTGTCACTTTATACAAAGACTTTCAAAATTCCAGTTCTACAAGCGGATAACCCTCTCCCTCTACCAAACACAGAAAAGTTATTGAAAAATACATATGGCTTCCAATTCGATTGAAACACGGTACAAATGCTTCTTCCTATTCATAGTGCGACGAAAATTTATTTACGCCAGTGCGAAACAAAGGGAGGTTTCCAAAGGTCGGTATCACAAAGAAAATAATTCGGTCATAGCACTAAAGCTTGGTCTGAATGATTTTAGGTGAGGATGATTATTTTTACACAATATCTTAAAAAAAGAGCTCCCATACGAGCTCTTCCTATTAGTGTATTGGAAAATTTGGTCGAGCATAGCAATCATGTCCGAATTAAATGAAATGAGACAAATTCCTTAAAATGTCCATATTTACTGGAAAATTAGAATGGTGACGTTGCAGCTCTCCCGGTAGGAGACAAATTGGTGGTAGGGCATACAATACCTGTTCGGAATATTGAAAAAAAATGCCCAAAGGAACAAATATCGTCTAATTTAGCAACAACTTTTCATGTACTCCTTAACACAGTCTATTCAACAAGTAGCAAAATATCATATTCTGCAATGCGGAAATGGGAGGAAGCAACCCTAATTTATTGGTATGTTCAAATATCGCTCAGTGAGACAAATATTTTTTGTTTATTCTTTTTTCCAAGTAACTTTTACATTATGGTCGGGAAAGGAATTTCTGTTTTCAGAATAAAAGAAATTCACAAAAATGTGAAGCGTCAACAAACGGTTCAGTTTCCTGCATATCTTCTCTCTTGAAACATTTATTTAGACACTAAGCTGGGCTTAGAAAATAAACTCATTTTCTTCCTATGCATGTTAAATTGGAAGAATACAAGGAACCGACGTCGATATGGCTGGTCGGGCTGGCGATGGGTTTTCAGCGTCGATGGGTTGAGCAATCTGGCGTCTTCAACCTTAAGGGGTATGCATTGCCTTTTGATTTACGTGTGGGCCAAGATCGATGGCGGCGATGCATGCGTCCAAAAATAGATCCGGAGTAGGGATGGATTGTAACGTATGTGAGCACTTGATGTACCAATGCTTCCATGTAATACGCATATCTCACGCAGTGATTGTATATCGGGTGTAGATTCATATGGTAGATTGCATGCATCGTTTGCACCGGTGATAGAAAACAAGGGTGTTATTTTGTTTACTATCGTTTTATAGATACAAATCAAGGGAGTAAGATTGAGAATTTCAATGACGAAATGGTTGGCGGTTTGCATTTCATACGTGTTTTGGTCTATGCCGCTAATAAAATATCATGCTGGTACCGTAATCATTGTCCATATGCGATCGCTGATCATAGAACATTAGCTCACAAACGGAATAGCAGTAGAAATTGCAAGGGTACCGTCAACGTGGGCAAAAAAGAGAAGGGCAACCCAATCACAGATAGAGCGGCCCGCGCGGGTCGAAACTTAAATGAACAAAGGGTTTAACCTACGACAGCGCACAGCCGAATCAAAGAGGGCAACACAAATGGCTTGCGAGAGCCAAACAGTGGATATATTATCTCGAGGTTTTATTACGCTCAGGTAAAATGCTCGTCGAATTGAGGAGGGAAACCGCAGTTCATGTGCTAAACAAAACGGCATGCTATAAATCTTGTGCAACGGTCTTGCTCGTGTTTTGACTGAACGGGAAGCATAATTTTTTTGCATGTGCCAGAATGATCGGCATGCTTGAACCTTTTTCTCAGTCGAAGAAATGAAACCGTTCGATTGTATGACAAGGTCGTGTATGAAAACTCCATGTATCAGAGGAGTTAAAATGCGCTCGAATCGGAAAGCAATTTGGCTTACAGCCCGAATGTTTATAAAGTGTTAGCTCGATTGGGTGGTAAATGATATTCATCTGTACCAGTGCTACCTGTAACGATATCCAGCAGAGGCTTTTCTTTATTCGACGACTTTATTTTCAGAAGACTTCCAAATCTAGGGCGTCCAAACAGTCACAAATGAAGAACATTTTTTTGCTTCCGGTCAGCGCAATCTTATATTTAGTTTCTAAAACTCTAAACCTCAAGTCTAAAAGAAAATGAAAACTTAAGATTTTTCGTTCTAAGTAGACCATAAAGAGATCGTTAAATTTATCGGAGAACAACTTACCATTCGAGCGTTGAGTCTCGTAACATACTTTTCCGTTCCTAGTCCTTCGTTTGTATTATAGCAGAAAATAGTTCTCTCTTCTTCTTTTCTGGCCACGTGTTTGAACCACGGAAGCGCTTTGTTTTTGTTTTGCGTTCGAACGGGTTCCGGCAAAAGGATTACCGGATAGGGAGACGGAGAGCGAAAAAATTAAATTTTGATAACACAACGAATTCCGGAACTTAACACGGACCCATTAGGATGAAACGATATTGTCCGGGTTGTTTTTACCTTTTCTTAGTTCGTCTTCTTGTGGTCCAATGTTGAACGAGAAAGCGAGCCGTCTGGGGTTGTCAATGGGTGACGGGAGACGTTAAAATCATCTTACCAACGGTTTCCGGCTGATGAGTCTTGGTGGCCGATTTTCCATTGTGATCGTTCATCACCGAAACATTCGGTCGAGTAACATTCAGGAAGTAACTGGAGATTCAGTAATTTGATTCCCAGACGAGTAAGAGCGTACAATTTTACATTGAAAATCTTTTGTCGCCATTAAGTTTAACGAAAACGGTCCTATAAAGCCGTACAGATTCGTACAGCTGTTCAGAAAATTATCCTTAATGCTTCTGATACATCTGATTTTATACTATCTGCAAACTTCATTAATAAGTGTCTATTTTATCTATTTACTATCAAAATATTGTAGTTTTAAAGCCAGTCAAATATTACTAAACATGATTTTAAAACGTTTGCTGAAGCGATCAAATTTATTAGATTATTAAAGACAAAGCAAAGATTTACCAATCATGAGTAAAAGACAGTACAGAGGGTCTGATTTGTTTGAGAGATTCCTTAGTTGTTAGAAAAACCCTTAGTTGTACAAGGATGTCATTATACCGTCTCCATCGTTATACTCATTAATATTTGAAGGCGTAAAGATGTAAACCAGTGTCAAAAAAATGGATAGTAAATTTTCCAAATATCATTATGACCATTTCGTTTCTAATTTCTTCTTTGTTTAATTTTCTTTGTTTGATGTTATATTCTTTCGAACCTTGATCATTCTTCCATTTCATATATTAATCATTCTGTGTCATTTATCAATTTCTTTTTAGTTATTTCTGCATTAAATGTTTGATTAAACTATCGATTCATTTATGCATTTATTCCTTGTTCTATGTGCTATAATAACTCGTAACGGTGAAAAAAGTGGTTTTATAGTTAATAGCAAAGATAATAAATTTATTTTGGTAAAATAGACAAAGGTAATAAATAATTGAGGGTATAATAAAGAACAAACCTGAAGGAGACACTTACGCTGTTTTATTTTAAAAATTAATGGAACTTTATTCTAATAGCAGTCAGTTAGGTTTGTCATAGCAGGATATATGGGATTACTTTAGACTATATACTTCTGTTACTCATCGAATGATTTTGTTTTTCCATCTTTCAGCTCACATCACTGACAAAATGTTGAAAAAAGTTATTGGCCGAAAAAAAGTATAATATTTGTAGTTAAAGCCGCCAATGGGTAGCTCGGACTAGCTACGACCATTTCCGTTGGTCTGACAGATAGATATAAAACGAGGTGACAAACAACAATGAAATTTTATATATAACCCTTCTAAATAAATCTAAATAATTAGTAGAATTGTCATGCTATTTATTTGTGCTTTTTTTACTTCAGGTAAGCACTAAATATCTGGTATATATTTTATTTACTTGAGGAATGTTAATCCATATATTGAACGAAATGATTATTAGTTCGCCAAAGAAATTTCATCAGGGATATATGAATGTGTCTGCGTCAACTATAATAGGCAAAATGGCATAATAGGTGAAAATAAATAATGACACAGTAATATTGGATGGACCCCTAAGTGCTATTCCCGAACTATATGCATGTATTTTCAGTTTTTCTGGTTTTCAAGTTTCCAAAATTTCGGATGCTTCAGAACTGAACTTAAACGATGTGAACAAAAATTGAAAATAACAATATTCTTTTATTTTACAATAAAACTTACAATACACAAACAAATAAACATATGTTACATACAATAAAACGTAGTTCAACGCTGAACGTTAAACAATATTTTCGGCATCTAAGTACTATAAAATACCCCTTAAAGGATCACGTTCTGTAACGTAATCCAAGTACTATACATGAACGTAGAAGACTAAATCTTTCTGAATATTTTTCATATGTTTTCATAGTTCAAAAGCTCTAACCGTTTTCTCCTAGGATGCATTTTGTAAGTTATGGAATAAATTATACCTAATTAATCTTTTATACCTTTACATATTAATGTTTGCTAACATTTCCATCTTATTCTTATTAAATGGCTCAAAAACCGTACAATCCATGCCTGTTCTTGCTACGGCTTCTTGAACTTTTCACGTAGCTGAATAGTCAGTGCATGTCGTACGCTAACGCTTCGGCTATCGAGCCCCCTCAAAATTTTCCAAACACTTTATTATCATTATTTATTATTTATTCGGATTAATGTACAATGCCAATTGTACAATGCCTTTTACTTAATGTTTTTCTTTGTGATACATGTTTGTGTTCATGGAAAAAACCAGTCAAAATGCAACAGTACAAATAAAATTTGAAAATTTATTATTGAAAACTGAAAACTAGGAACTTGAACATGAACCAACATCATAACTAAATGGAAAAAGCTACGCGTCATGAAAGAAAATTTTAAATTTTTAAACCCATTTTGTGATGGACGAGCTTCTGTAGATTAAAAAACAGAAACACCGTTATTGCACAACGTATAACATATCAGGAATATGTTAATTGAATCACGTTATAATTTCAACAGCATTATCGAGTCGAGTAACGAGTAAAATGTCAGAAAAATTGCGATTTTTTGGAAAAAATAACAAACTTGTGTAGAATAGGCTAGTGAATTGAAAAAAGTGCGCTTGCGTAAGGACAACTATCTAAGGCATTTCAATAACACAAGTCATTCGCCATAATCAGTAGTAATATTATTTGCGAAATAATATTTGCTCTACGAGGTCATTACGTCCGGGTAAACAGCAATCGTACTTCTGAAAATTTGGTTGTAGAGCAGCTCTCGAGCTCAACTCTAGTGCTATCATCGACCCTGAACGGTCAGTTTGAGACTGCCGTAATATTCAACAAAGCTTTAAGTAGCATTTAAAGTGCATCCCCGAATAACGCATTATCGCAACCGAGCTGGATGGATCTCGAAATCCGCATTGCGGATCTCCTAAAATTCGGATTGGGGGCTTTCGAAACTTTATTGTTCCTGCAGTCAGGGTAACCGCCGTCCACCCGTTGTACTCGACTACCATCATTGATGGCTAAAATCTATACATGGAAAGGAAATCCCAGTGAGTCACGTTTGAGGGAACGGCTCTTCCAAACTTTTCAGTTTTTGAGGTTCTCCATATCCCAGTTGCTAGAACTTTTGTTCCCAGGGTGGCTACCTGAGAGAACTGTATCCAAACAGGTAACTCAAAAATATTCTGCAGTAATAAAACTACCTGTAACAAATGCCAACGACCACACCATGCGACGGAATGCACTGTTAACCCATTCAAATGCGTGCAATGCAAAATAACATGGCACAGATTGTGGGATTATTCAGTTTTTAAAAAACCGCAATCTGAGCTATAAAAACTCCAATTCCAACAGGCTCGCGCGGCTCATACGCAGCTGTTCTTATGGGTTCCAACGGCTACAATCTCATGAATGAGGAGCCTTGTGCTTCAATCACCGAACCTGTATGTTTAGCTACCGCAATTTCACAGTTGGCTGTAAGAGTGAAGAGAGCAGTCCTGAAACATCGCAGAAAAATCCTGAAAAAGGTTAAGTCTCCTAGGGACACAAAATCTCCTAGTAATCAGATCTCTTAACTGCTCCACAAACCAGGCCAGCGACGAAACTGCGTACCCATCGTCAAGCATTTCAGGAGCTAATTTCCACATAGGAATTATTGGACTCCCTGTGCACTATGCAAATGGCTCGGGCAGTGGTTTACTTTAAGTTCATTAATACAACTGGACTATTGAGACTTTCAATGTCCAACATAATCCAATGATATTGTATGAGTTTCCTTTGAAAAAAGACTTTTTCAAAGCATTAATAGCTAAACACGGACGTGTTTGCTCTTGCAGAAACTTGGCTCATAGAAGAAAAAAAGTAACCTTCTACGGATATGACATTATTTGTCACTATCGCAACAACTCGTCAAGGAGTAGGCGCGGTGGGGAAGTTATTATTGGTGTCAGGAGAAGTGTCGGATTCTTCAAAATATCTCTCCCACCACTAGCTGAAATAGAAAGTGAGAAACAGAACTTGATCTTCAATTCTGGTGATCAAACTAGGGTATAGTCTGGTGAGCCAACTGAGGAAGTAGTTGAGGTATCAATAAAAGAAGGGATCAAATCAAATCAAATTAACACGGTTTTTGAAGAAAAACAAACATAGATGTTATGGTAATAGTTGAAACTTTCTTAAAATATGAGCATAGGTTCAATATACTAAATTATGCGACACGCTGGTTAGATATAGTATGCAGTATTAAAGGAGGGGTCCTTATGCTAGCCAGAAACAATCTAGCTTTCAGACATATGAGTTCTTTTAAACTTAACCTTATCGAAGTAATAGGCATTACAGTATCAAAGAATAATGGACCAATTTCTATAGTGGCGGCCTACCATCCTGGTGCGAATACATCAGTCAGTACATTTAAAAAAGATATTAGTAATCTTACGAAACTAAAAAATAACTATATAATTTGTGGGGATTTAAATGCCCGTCATCACATGTGGATCTATGCATGCACAAACTCAGACGGCAAATACCTATTTCATAAAATTCAAAAAGGTCAGTTCACTGTTTACTATCCAAACACACTCACTCACTTCCTCGCAGATGCAAAACGCAATCCATCAACAATTGATGCTGCACTTAGCAACAATAGTCTCGAGTTCTCAGAGCTGAAAACTTCTATACACTTTTCCTCCGACCATCTTCTAGTATCGTTTTCAGTTTTAAAGAAAAATATTAGCATTGATTCCGACAAATTCATTTACGGTTATATAAATGCAAATTGGCTACATTCTAAACATCTCATCAACTCCAAAACCCATCTGAATTCACTCTAGATAAAATCCATACCCACACCCAAATAGATAATATGATTATTAGTATCAGTTCTATCATAAATACAGCTCATGACAGTGTAGTCCCAACCAGATCCCCGGGCAGTTATAAGCTCGTAATTCCAGCAGAAATCCTAGCCTTGATAAAAGTCACTCACAGGAACACTCACAGGAAAAGATGGCAAAGGCATAGACTTAATCATAGGACAAGAAGCTCATTTTATTTTTTGATAAACCTAATTGAACATAAGTTATCAGTTTTATGTTTTATAGTGAAGCATTCAGAAACTGGCTCATAACGTAACAATTGACCTCACTAGCAAACTCGAGCACCAAATCAAATCAACCATACAACAGTTTTCCAGAACCAACCAATTGAACAAAATAAACACTCAACACTTATTTAAACCCAAAGACATTATAAAAGTTATAAAACGAATCAAATAAAAAAATCCCCGTATCCACGTATCCAGATAGAGTCAATAATGCTTCCATCAAGAGACTATCAATCAAAGCTGTCATCTACCTAAACAATATTATAAATGGGTGTATAAAACTTGGTTATTTTCCGAACGCATGGAAAAAGCTAAAGTTATTGCAATTCCCAAATCCGGAAAGGACCTTTCCCTGCCAAAAAATTACAGACCCATAAGTTTACTTAGCTGCCTTGGGAAATATTTGAAAAACTACTAGAATCCAGACTAGCACTGCACACTTCAAGTAATAATATAGCTCCTGACAATCGATTTGGTTTCCGTCCTGCTCTATCTACTACGCATCATCTTCACAGATTGATAAAAAATATTTCGCATGATAGACAAAGCAAACAATCGACGGGATAAGTTTTACTTGATACCGCAAAAGCTTTTGACTCTATATGGCACCAAGGATTAATTTACAAGCTCATCAAATTAAACTACCCAACCTATCTAATCAATATAATAAAGTCCTTTATTTCAAAACGGATAAAGGAAATTCACATTTCAAACTAGACGTCTGGGTCCTATTCCCCTACGGCAGGTGTACCACAGGGCAGTGTCTTGTCTCCAATGTTTTTCAACATATATACATCTGATATTCCATCTATACACAAATGTGAACAATTCTTTTATGTAGACAACATTGCTTTCTGGTCATCATCTAGCTATCCTAAATGAATCATTAAAAACTTAAATACAACCTTAAAACAATACTCTAAATACTGTAAAGATTGGAAGCTAAAACAAAATGGCTTCAAATCTGAAGCAATTTCCTTCTCAAGAAGAACTAGCCATCTAAAACTTTCTCACAGTATTTTAAATATGGAAAACATCAACATACCTTAAGAAAACTCAATAAAATATCTGAGTTTATTCCTCAGAAAAAGGCAGGTATTCAAAACACATACTGATAACCTTATTATCAAGTGTAAAAAAATGATGCAAAATTCTATATCCCTTCTTAAATAGAAAATCGAAACTCAATTTAAACAATAAATTACTGATATCTCAAGCTCTTATTAGACCCTTTATTACATACGCCTCGCCTGTTTGGAACCACTGTGCCAAATCCCACATGTTAAAGATACAAAAAACTCAAAACAAATTTTTAAAAGCATCGCTAAGGGTCCCTCCTTGGTAAAGTATAAAGGCATTAAATCTGATACCCAGAATGTGGCAATGTAAGATACCCAGAATCCAGAAAACCATGTCGAAATGTAATGTAATGTATGATCGTAAATGCAATGCCAGTATATAAACATTGATAAGAAATTCAGTAGACTAAATCAAATGTTTGTAAATAGTACTAGTTACTAAAAGTAAAAAAAAAAGTAGTAAAACTGATATTGATGAAATTTTAAATAAATTTAACTGACTAACTAACTAACTATGACTTTCTTGGTGCGTAAGGATGAACCCATCACCCTGCAAAATTTCGAAATCCTTGGTCCACTGATGTGCGCTACCTCAGGGTTTCCATTGATCGAAAAGTTTCTTTTAAGAAGCATGTAGATCATCTTGCTACCAAAACAATTAACCTCTTGACGAGTGTGTATCCATTCATCAAGCGCCACTCGGGACTGTCGTGGGATAATAAGCTTATTATCTATCGGCAAGTTGGCTTGACGGTGCTGATGTACGGATTCAATGTTTGGAGCAATTGCTCAAACGCGAATATGATAGTAGTGCAGAGAATCCAGAACAAGTTTCTGATAATGATTCTCAAACTGCCTATTAGATACCCCTCAAGTGAACTGCATCTAGATGCAGGGTTCCTTTTGATAAGTGAGCGCATTGAAGCCGATTCCATGCGTCTATAACTCACCTCCGGGAACTCCACCTCTGCGTTGATCCGGGATCTTTCTAAGGTGAAATTTTTGAGTAGTGTGTAGTTAGGTTTAAGGTATAGATTAAGGTTTTTTAAAGCTTTAAGTTATCTTTGAGGATAAAGTGGGGTTTGCCCCAATAGATGGCCTTGTGCTATCCAATATCAGCTAACATGCTGTTTATAATTTTAAACTCGTAGTGACAATTTAGGCAGAACCTATATGTTTAATCTGTAGATACAATGTAACGGCTCAGAGCCACTCTCTAGCGTAGATGCTCCAAGGTGCAGGGAACGTTGGTTAGTTATCTATTAAGAATGATCCAAATGAAAATTATGCTTTTAAGTGATAACACACTACAATTTTTATTACTTAAAAAACGGTTGGTTGGTGCGTCAGAAGAAGAAAATGACCATCAAGCAAAAACTTGTAGAAGCCATCGTAGCGGCATTGTTTGCATTGATGAGCGTTGCGCCTGAAGTTGAAGAATGAGGAAAAGAATTGGAGAGCTATTCTTTTGGAAAAACATGAGAATAGATATAGGTAATCACGTAAAGATATTTGATTTATGCCAGAAAAATAAAATCGCACAATTGCCAGAACGCACCTTTCAGTTGCAAGTGTCTCAAATTGTAATATCCAGCACATCTAGCAACATCATTCAAAGGTATAATTTTAACAATAACAGGCGTTGAGGACTCCAAACAGTGATCAAAAAATCCAATACCTGTTTCTATACTCACCAACTGCCCGCAAAAAAAAGACATGTCTACTAAGGATCATATCTTAGCGCTTGCTGAATGTAAAATCGCGCCTACTGCGGTTAAAAATTTTCTATCCAAAAGAAACGATACGAAGACCAGTCTATGTATCTGCTTCATTTCACTAAGTGTTCTATAACTAAGTGTACTATTCGAAACGTGCACTTTAAATTTGTAAACTAACGCGCGTAAAGCGCTTAACCGACTGTTAAGCAATAATCATGACTTGAATTGAAAATTCACGTTGTTACAATTATCAAAAACATGATGTTCACTGCTTTCCGCGGTGTTGTAAATGTTTGTGTTTTACACCGTTTATTTTTTACGTATCCTCTAAAAAGGCAATGGAATTTCTGTCTCCGATACTGAAGTCTTCGCACAATTTTTTCTGTGTAAATTGTCTACCCAAACCAGATCCTGCGAAGCAACGGGTGTTCTATCGGGATGAAAGCTTGTTCAACAATTTGGAGTTTTTGTCCATTTTCAAGGGTTACGAATACTCAAATCCGTATGATGATAGATATTTTAGCACGGACAGAGTCATTATAACGGAACATGCAAAAATCTATCCTGAAATCAGAAAAATGGCCACCAAGCCGAAGCCGTTTCCCAGGAAGTTGAAAACATTGTTGAAAATTTTCCCTGCGGTTCATCGTCTGCCTTTTAACAAGTATTTGTCCTTGGTGGACATGTACGAAGATATCATTCGAAAGGAGAACGAAATCCGCAGTTGCTATCGCGACAGAAGTTTAAATACGAGATTGAGCGATAAATTTGATATTATGGTCGATCGCACGACGCTACACTTGAGAATTTCGAGCCGTACGGAGAGAAAATCGCAAGGAGATTCGGCGAGTCAAAAATCTTCCTCGATTGAAAGTTTTCTGACTGATATTTTGGTGGCACGAGACCCACCATCTTCATCGTCGAGTTCTAGTTCGATGACAAGGGCAAGTCCACCAGAGTCCTTAGGAATAACAGACAGTGAGCCTGGCAATGTGAGCTCTCAGCAATATTCTACCCAGGATTCGTATGTATGGCCGGAAAGTCCTAGGCCCTCGAATGTGACATTGCAAAAGTCTCCTAGAGGAATGTCCTTAGAATCAACAGCTCAAACTCACAGGAACCCGGAAGAGGGTGAGTTTAGTGGATTCCGACGTCCACGGCCACAGGAAGATAAGGAAACGACTTCTGCAGCCAAACGCCGACGACTGTCTATCCCCATGAATCCAACTCCACAGGAGATACAGTCCGGTCCTCCACGTACACAGGGTGCAAGAGTGCCGCGCGTTCCAGGAGGATGATAAGGGATGATGTTTGCCCTACTGAATTGTTTATATTATTTTGTATAAGTTTATGTTAGTGTTCAAGTATTCTAGTAACAAGCGATGATTGTAATACATTTTTAAATAGATTTATTCTTTGTCAATAATTGATTGTTGGTATGTACTAAAAATAAACTTAGGTGAATTTAAAAACGTGCGTGTAATAAACCATCATCGTGTTTACTTCAAGTTTTACTGTAACAAACGAGGAACGATGCCGAAATTGTCACTTATTCGGTCATGGTGAAGCAAATTGCCATCGCAGTAGGCGCATATAAATACTGATGGAAAACGCGCCATAACGAAGTTAGAGGCGAAATAATACCCATAAAGGCACTCAGCGAGACCAAGTTATCACTCCCGACACAATCACTGTCGATGGAACAATTAACTTATCTAAAGGGACTGTCAGTGAAATCCTACCACAAGGCGGTGTCCAGGATTCTAATCGGGATTGATAATGCTCACCTTGGAAAACCTCTTCGAGAGGGCGTGGAGGGCAGGCCAGGTGAGCCATTAGCATGCAAAACGTGCCTTGGTTGGATCGTCTCTGGACCATGCCATATTGCAACGACCGCTTCACCAAAGAAGAAATTCCTGTGAAGCGAAGTGCACCAGCTGCGGGTGGTGGTTGCGCTGGAGCTGCGGGTGAAAATGCATCCTCGAAGTCTCCTAGCGGGTCTCCGAAGCGATCAACTCCTGATCGTGGTTCCCAAGATAATTCCTTATACGTAGATGACAACACCTCCGAGGAGGAAGAGAAAGAAAAATTTAAAGTGTGTCGAGGTCGACGGGCTCGCCGTGGATCGGACAGCGGATCTGATCATAACCCTTACGCTAGATCGGACTCGGATGCTGGTAAACGAAGATCTACTCGTGCGCCGGCACGCGGAAGTCGAACCTCGGCACGGAACGTGCGGAAGCGCTACAGCAACGATGAATCTGGGGAGAGCGCTAGCGACGACGATTTCAGTGAGGATGAGTTAGCAACATCGAGATAGTCCGATCAGCAATACCAAATTCGAGTAATTCGCGACGGTTGGAAACAGTAAATGACAAAAATGTCACATCAGCAACATAAACACCCCAACGTGGAATGATCCAGAGCACCGTCAAGGCAACCCTACGATAAGCTGTACGAACGGATGTTTAGTTTATGCTAGGGCAATCGTGAAGGAATGTTTTGTTTATGCTAGGGCTGTCGCGAGCGGAGGTTCTAAGAACAAACAGGATCTAACGCGATTAAACCTTGACTTCTCTATAAACGAAGATCAGGGACACACCAAGGTGGGGGAATAAGGACCCTTCAAGGTAAAGCTAACGGTTCGCGTTAGAAGTAAATGATCGAGTGATAAAATCAGTGAAATTAACGTGTATTCAGGGATTGAAAGTGTGAAGTGAGTAAATCATTTTCTACCGTCACCGGACCGCTACAAGCAGACGTCAACCAGCGACCTGAGTCACCTGGACAGCTAATCACTCGTTTCAGGAAAAAGGGACAACCACAGTTGCACTTGAAAGGAACGATGCATCTAACAAAGATTACCATGAAGGGTTTGGCTACAACCATATTGCTGTAAGTAATAAATTCAATGTAGCATCAACATATTACTGTAAGTAATAAAATTTGAAAGTAAGTAGAAACGGTAAAAGTGTTTTGAGGAATAAGAGTGTTTTGAAAAATAAAAGTGTTGAAAAAGAAGAGAGTTGTCTCAAAAGCGTATTAACCCACACTAAAAAAAAGGACATACATATCCTGAAAAAGCGTACAGTTATTGTTTTAAGCTGAAAAATCTTATCTCCAGTTCAAAAACTTAAAAATTAAAAGGGACAGAAAAATGGAAAGCCAAATCCAACAAATTCTGTCACGATTGGCTAGTTTAGAAAGTGTCTCAGCCAGTACATCATCAACAAACAACGAAGATCCTGCGATATTTTTCGCAGACATGAACGGAGTAGCCATTGATACAACCTCATTTGAAAAAATTCCGGAAACTGTGAAGCATTTACCAACTTTCACAGGAGATTCCAGAGAACTTAATTGTTGGATAGATGATGCAGAAAGCCTAGTACGGCTATATTAGACAAATTCTAGCTTTCCTTTGGCCCAACAGAATAAATATCATATGATGTGCAAGGCCATACGGAGGAAAGTTATAAAAGAAGCTAACGACGCATTAGTAGCATCTTACGTTGGAATAAATTGATTCCATATAAAAAAAATTCTGCACACATATTACGGAGAAAAACGTGATCTAGAAACGTTAGACTATCAACTAATGAGCTCTAAACAAAAGGGACGATCACTGGAGATATACTATGATGAGGTTAACAGAACATTGTCGCTCATCGCGAATCAAATAAAATCGGATGACAGATTCAGTCATCCTGAAGCTATCAAATGACTAATTGAAACGTGCAATCGAAAGGCCATCGATGCCTTTACAACAGGTTTTAATGGAGACCTAAGTAAATTCATATGAAATATCGAGCCAAAATCTCTGGCCGCAGCTTATAGCTACTGCATCGATTTTCAAAATGCAGAATATAGAAAAACGATCGTGAGACCTTGTCCGCAAGGGACAACCGAGAAATTTCTCAAACCTGAGAAACAATTATCCGCCAATACCCACGAAGTCTATTTTACAACAAAGAACATATAATCACGCTAATAGGAGATATGTTCCTCCAAATCCACCAATGAGAACATATAATGCCCCCAATTTTATGCCCAAACCGCATAGGCCATTCCAACATTCCAGGCCACAGCCAATGGAAGTTGATCCATCTATACACTCGCGACAAATTAACTACACGAATCGGCCAAGCAATTCAAATCAGCATCGTCCACTTAAAAGGCCAAGAACGTTTAATATGGAAGCAAGACAAATCTACCAAGAGTATCGCAACGATGAAAGTATGGTTCGAAACGCAGAGCTTAATTTTTTAGGCTAAAGTCCTCGTTGCCATATTTTCTTTCTTATGGTAATCGAGAAGAGCCATTAAAAATTCTTATTGATACAGGTTCAAATAAAAATTTCATCCATTCTAAATATGCGAGAATTTCGCATCAAATTGAAAAACCATTTTTTGTTTCTTCAGTGGGAGGAGACATAAAGATAGAAAAGTATTCTCAGGTAAAATTGTTTTAACCTTATTCGGATATAAATGTGTAATTATTTTTCCACTTAAATGGACTTAAGACATTTGATGCGATAATTGACCATGACACAATTACAGAATTAAAAGCAGTAATAGACACTGCAGCAAAAAAACTAACCATTAACAAAAAAGGAGTAATACCTTTAAAATTGCATACTTTCCAAGAAATTAACAAAATACAAATTCGGGATGAACATCTATGTTCTAAAGAAAAGGAAAAATTATACTCGCTACTTGATAAATTTCAAGATCTTTTCCAGCCACCAGACGAAAAACTACGCCTTTTACTACGAAGATTGAAGCAACTATTCGGACAACGAACCGGTATATGGTAAAATTTATCATTATCCCCAATCCTTAAAAAATGAAGTCGATAAACAAATTAACAAAATGTTAAATGATGGTATTATTATACCATCATGTTCACCTTATAATTCACCCATTCGAGATTCGGAGGAACTAGCAGTGCGGATCTCGGGTGATTACCCAGGAGCGACCGTATACCAAATGACAAAGGTGCACACTATGAAAAATTTGACACTACCCGCACAAACTATGATGGCTACCCAACTTATCGAAAAATTTGCGCATCTAAAGGGACTGCCTCTAACATCTTACAGCAATGTCGTCCCACAAATATTGATTGGTGTAGACAATTTCCATCTAGGAAAAGCATTGAGAAATGCAGAAGGAGGAGATCACGAGCCATTCGCATCTCAAACTCGTTTAGGATGGGTAGTTTATGGACCACATTCGACGGCGGATGCTACCTCCAGCAAAGAACATTACAACTATCACATCGCCTCGGTGAAGAACATTTTCTCCCTTGAGACGCTGGGAATAATAAAACCAGTGAAACCTCTTAGATCCAATGTCGAAGAGAGAGCTTTGGCCCTTCTGAACAGGGAGACTAAGTTTTTTGGCACCCGATACGAGACCGGGTGTAGGGTTTGCTCTGTTGGCAGGGTAGTAGCAATACTTCACTGATACGGGAATGGATCCGAAGCTTCTAGAAAGATAACATAGGCTCTCCATTCCCTACAGCTACCCAATACGTCCACGACGTACAGAGCGGTAACATGTCTCTCCGAATATCTGAACTTGGGTATACGGGGAAACCCAACCCCTTGGGAGGATGAGTGATATGGCTGAATTGGGGGGAGGGAGAGATACCAGCGTCTGTTCTCCATGTCAGGGGCGGCTGGTTCTCTCTTTTGTCCTGGCTTCACACGGGACTTCAAACAGCTGTGAAGCGTAGGTCCTCCGACGAGACAGGGGGTTGGGGGAGAGGCCTTGCAAGCCACCACCAATACAAAAGCAACGTACAGAAACCAAGAAGGTAATTCGATTCGGAACTACGGCAAACGACCTACGCTACGAAAAAGGATTAATGATTGGAAACTTGGAACATGGAACTGCAGATCCCTCACAGCACCCGGAAGTACCCGCATTCTTGCGGATGAGGTTAGGACCCGCGGCTTCGGAGTAGTAGCACTTCAGGAGGTGCGTTGGAAAGGAGTTACAGAGCGCCCCTATCGAAGCGATTGCACGATCTACCAAAGTGGTGGAGAAAAGCATGAGCTAGGTACGGCGTTCCTGGTCATAGGTGAGATGCGGAAGCGAGTGATCGGATGGTGGCCGATCAACGAAAGGATGTGCAGATTGAGGATACGTGGGAGGTTCTTCAACCTGAGCATTATTAACGTGCACAGTCCACATCTTGGAAGCACCGATGATGATAAGGACAACTTTTATACGCAGCTGGAGAGGGAGTACGACCGCTGCCCACAACACGACGTCAAGATTGTCATCGGTGACTTCAACGCTCAGGTCGGACGGGAGGAAGCATTTAAACCCACAATAGGATGTTTCAGCGCCCACCAGCTGACGAACGACAATGGGCTTCGCCTTATAAACTTCGCCTCCTCCAAGCACATGACTATCCGCAGCACCTTCTTCCAACACACACCTCGATTCAGCTACACCTGGAGATCACCACAGAAGACATATTCCCAGATTGACCACGTTCTCATTGATGGAAGGCACTTCTCGGACATTATCGACGTACGGACATACAGAGGAGCAAACGTCGACTCAGACCATTTCCTGGTTATGGTTAAGTTACGCCAGAAACTCAGCGTAGCCAATAGGCTACGATCCCAGCCCACCCCAAGGCTCAATACAGATCGGCTGAAGCAAGCTGATGTGGCGAGAGACTTCGCGATCGCGCTGGGGGAGGCGCTGCCGGAGGATACCACCACCGAGGCGATGTCACTCAACGACCACTGGCGAATAGTGGAGCAAGCCATCAGCAGCACGGCCGAGCGAATAATTGGCCGCGTAACACGTAACCAGATGAAGGAATGGTTTGATGATGAGTGCAGACGAGCACTATCCGAGAAGAACGCAGCGCGCACCCGAATGCTCCAGCGCGAGACCCGGCAGAACGTGGAAAACTATAGACGACTGAGAAGGCAGCAGACCCGACTCTTCCAGGACAAGAAGCGCAGCTTTGAAGAGTCGGACGAGCAACTGATGCAACAGCTCTCTCAGTCGGGGGAAACCCGCAAGTTCTACAGGATGTTGAAGACGGCAAGAAGCGGTTTTACTCCTACGATCGCGATGTGCCGTAACGTGGAAGGAGACATACTGTCGGACGAGCGGGAGGTGATTGACAGGTGGAAGTGCTTCTATGACGGACACCTTAACGGAGCAGAAGCAGTGGATACCAGGCGAAGCGCAAGATGCAGAATTGAGCAGCCCTACGATAACGAACACGACTATGACGAAGTGCCCCCGCCATCCTTGGACGAAGTCGTCAGCGCCATCAAACAGTTGAAATGTAACAAGTCAGCTGGCAGCGATGGGCTGGTAGCTGAGCTGTTCAAGTTGGGACCGGAGAGGCTTGCCGTTAACATCCACTGGCTGATCAGAAGAGTTTGGGACCAGGAAGAACTACCGGATGAGTGGAAACTGGGTGTCATACACCCAGTCTACAAAAAGGGCGACAGATTGGACTGTGCTAACTTCCGAGCCATCACAGTCCTGAATGCTGCCTATAAGATCCTGTCCCGAATACTTTTCTGCAGACTTGCCCCCCTTGCTACAGATTTCGTTGGAAGCTACCAGGCAGGATTTGTTGGAGGCAAATCTACCACCGACCAAATCTTTACTCTACGGCAGATCCTCCAGAAATGCCGAGAGCACCAGATCCCTACGCACCACCTATTTATTGATTTCAAGGCGGCCTATGACACCATAGATCGAATGGAGCTATGGAACACCATGCAGCAGTACGGATTCCCTGGGAAGCTGGTACGGCTGTTAAGGGCCACCTTGGATGGGGTACAGTGCAAGGTGCGAGTGTCGAACATGCTTTCGGAGCCGTTTGACTCACACCGGGGTCTGAGGCAAGGGGACGGACTCTCCTGTCTACTGTTTAACATCGCTCTGGAAGGTGTCATGAGAAGCGCGGGCTTCGACATACGGGGCACGATTTTCTCCCGATCTCTCCAATTCCTGGGCTTCGCGGATGACATTGACATCATCGGAAGGACATCTGTGGTAGTATGCGAGGCGTATACTCGACTGAAACGCGAGGCCGCTAGGATTGGTTTGAGGATCAATGCGTCGAAGACCAAGTACCTGCTTGCCGGTGACTCTGATCGGGATAGAGCCCGACTTGGAAGCAGAGTAGCAGTTGATGGTGACGATCTTGAGGTGGTAGAGGAGTTCTGCTACCTTGGTACGATCGTCACTTCGGACAATAATGTGAACAGCGAAATTCGAAGACGCATTGTTCAGGGAAATCGTGCCTACTATGGGCTCCATAAACTCCTGCGATAAAGAAGACTCCAGCAACACACGAAATGCACAATATATCGCACACTGATACGCCCGGTAGTCCTCTATGGTCATGAGTCTTGGACGATACGGACGGAGGACGCCAACGCTCTCGTCATTTTCGAGCGGCGGGTGCTACGGACTATCTTTGGCGGTATTTGTGAGCAGGGCGTGTGGAGAAGGAGAATGAACCAAGAACTAGCTGAGCTGTATGGCGAGCCGGACATCCTGACGGTGGCGAAGGCCGGCAGAATTCGGTGGTTGGGGCATGTCATGAGGATGCCGGACTCATGCCCCACCAAGAAGGTGCTCGTCAGCGACCCGTTCGGCACGAGGCGCAGAGGAGCGCAGCGAGTTCGGTGGCTGGACCAAGTGGAGCAGGACCTGTCGGAGATTGGGTGCAGCCGGGGGTGGAGGAGAGCAGTCCTGGACCGAGTTTCCTGGAAACTGATTGGCAACCTGGCCATGTCAGCACGACGTGCTCAACTATGAGCGGGCCAAGAAAGAAGAAGACGAGACCGGATTGCTATGGAAATTCGGGAATACACAGCTACCGTGTAACAGAACATCAGCTATGAAACGGTATGTGCACATAAGGCAGAAAATGGCAAGAAATTCAACGATAGCCACCGCTGTGCACGAAAAAATGAGGCACTACAAGGAAAAGGGTCACATCCGACGCCTGACCGAAAGCTAGCAATCAGAGAGGCATCCGAAAGATTGGTTTCTGCCTATCTTCTCAGTAATCAACCCAAATAAACCCGGAAAGACACGACTAGTATTCGACGCAGCTGCCAAAGTGAATGCAGTCTGTCTAAACTCCTTCCTCTTCACAGGGCCAGACCTGCTTGCCAGCCTACTTTCGGTTCTGATTAAGTTCCGCGAATATCGCGTGGCTGTCGTAGGGGATATTCGTGAAATGTTTCATCAAGTAGAGATAAAGGTCGAAGATCAGCGTAGTCAGATGATTTTCTGGGTAGGAAAGGATCCAAACGGGCCCCCTGATGTGTACGTATTCACCGTGATGACGTTCGGTGCGTCGTGCTCTCCGAGTTGCGCACAATTCATCAAGAACTGCAACGCGGATCGTTTCACCGATAAGTATCCTCGAGCAGTGCAATGCATCTAGCAAGAATACTACGTGGATGATATGCTGATGAGCGTGGAAACTGAAGAGCTCTCAAGCTGGCCGATGAAGTCCGTCACATCCACGCCAGTGGAGGATTCAAGATCCGGAACTGGCTCTCTAACGCAAAGAACGTCGTCTGCCAACTACGATCGCTAAATAACGAAGAAGGAAATGTTAACGAAGGAAACAGAATGGCGGTGGAAAAGGTCCTCGGAACGTGGTGGGACACCTCCTGCGATATATTCATGTTCCGCTTGGCTCAAAGATACTACGAGACATGTTCAACAGCGTTCATCTCGAAACGAGAGATCCTACGTGTGTTGATGAGCATATACGATCCATTAGGGTTACTTGGACAGTACTTAAAGTATTTGAAAATTCTCTTACAAGAAATTTGGCGAGCCGGCTACGGATGGGACCAGCAACTCGAAGGCCAACTATTAGAAAAATGGGCCAGGTGGCTACCAATACTTCCCAAAGTAAAAAACGTCAAAGTACCGAGGTGTTACCGACAAATTACGTCCCCGCTTTCAAAAACGGAACTGCATGTGTTTTGTGCCGCTAGCGAAAATGGCATGGCCGCCGTTGCATATCTGAGGTTCGAAGAAAACGACATCGTTGAATGCGCTCTGGTGGGTTCTAAAACTCGAGTGGCCCCATTGCGATTCCTCTCAATCCCAAGGTTGGAGCTCCAAGCCGCTGTAATTGGAGCACGTTGGGCATCGTCTATCATTAGCGCTCTTCGCATCAACGTGTCACGAACAATATTCTGGACCGACTCTCGGAACGTGATAAGCTGGTTGCGCTCGGATCATCGCCGATACAATCAGTTTGTAGCTTTCTGAGTAGGAAAGCTTTTGGAAATAGCACATGTCGAGCAATGGAGATGGGTACCCACAAAGCTGAACGTGGCCGATGATGGGACTAAGTGGACAACCACGCCAGCGCTCACCTGCACCAGCAGATGGTTCTCTGGCCCGAGCTTCCTATGGACCACCGAGAACGAATGGCCCAACTCCGTGACATATCCGAAGGATACATCTGAGAAATTGCGCCCCAACGTGTTGCATCATCAAGTGGAAGAACCGCTGATTGCGTTCCATCGTTTCTCGAAGTGGAAAAAATTGGTAAGGACAGTTGGATTCGTTATCAGATTCACAGCCAATGCTAGGCGCTGTTTGAAAAAAGAGAAGACTGTCCGCGGGCCAATGACACAAGCAGAACTGGCTGAAGCTGAACGTATCCTGTTTACTCAAATTCAGCTGGAGGCATACCCTCGCGAGGTGCAAGATTTAAGGAATGCGGGAAGTATGCTACGCGCGTGGGAAAAAGGCGTGGATAAGACCAGCAGCTTCTTTAAACTAACACCAATGATCGACGAACCAAGAATAATGAGAAAGCGAGGGCTCATTGCTGACTGGCCCGGAATTCCCGAGGCAACGCGACAGCCTATCATTCTCCCGCGAAAGCATCACGGCACACAACTAATAATCCTCGATATGCACCAGAAATTCAAGCATTGCCAACACCAAACGGTCATAAATGAACTTCGATCACGGTACTAAATCCCTCGGTTACGCACTGAGTACAACCATGTTCGAGCAACCTGCCAGATGTGCAAGAACGTCGGGGCAAACCCGAGGCCCCCCTTGATGGGTAACGTTCCATATCAAAGAGTACCCGTTGGGCAAAGACCCTTCTCAATCACGGGAATCGATTACTTTGGTCCGCTTTTAGTGGTTTTTGGACGACAAGTGGAAACGCGGTGGGGTGTCATATTCACATGTCTGACGTCTCGTGCCGTAGACATTGAGGTGGCTCAATCTTTAAACACAGCCTCCTGTATCATGGCCATTCGCCGATTTATCGCGAGACGCGGCACCCCACTCAAATTGATCAGCGATCGGGGCACAAATTTCGTTGTTTCTTCACGCGAACTGTTTGAGGCTTTGAAAGAAGTAGACGAACAGGAGATAATAAAGGAGTTCACGGGACCAGCAATGAAATGGAGTTTCAACCCACCGGGCACACCACATTTTGGAGGCTGTTGGGAACGTCTAGTTCAGTCTATAAAGACCGTTATCGAAAAATTTGAGCTATCTAGACGTCTAACGGGTGAAGTTCTAATGTCGACGCTAGCGGAAATCGAATTCATCATCAACTCTCGACCGACAGCCCGATAACCTCAAACCATCTTTTACTGGGCAGTTCGGACGGGAGTAAACCGCCCACAGCACGTCAAGATGGTCCCATATGCGTGAAAATTTCATGGCGATTGGCTCAACAAAAGCCGAGACCTCTGATTAAAGTAGACGATATTGTGATTAAAGCGGATAATACCATGGCTAGGAACTGTTGGCCAAAAGGCAAAGTAGTAGACGTCATCCAAGCGAAAGACGGCCAGGTTCGACAGGCCAGCGTGCAAACCGCGAATGGCATTTACACTCGTCCAGCAACAAAGATTGCAATATTAGACGTACTTGAGAAAAAATTACCGAACCACTCCACAAAGTGCTGAAACGCGGATAAGCGACATCGGAGCTGTTGAAGGTGACAGACGGAATGAGCAAATAGTCAGAAAAAAATGAGTGAGACATGCACACTGAGGGAGGGAATGTTATAGCATGCCATGATGGTCATAGATTGCCATGCTTGTTATAACATGCCTTCCTCATCATAGCATCCAATGCTCATCCGTTTGTATATAAAAAGAGAGAAGAAATTGAAGAAAAGGTAGTTAGCAAAAGAAGTAAGCAAGAGCAAGAATTAGAGCGAAATAAAGACTAGCTTTTTTGTTTTTTTTTTTCTCTCTCTTCGCCAGAGAATTCCTAATTAACCGTCGATATACCGCCAACTACATATTTACACAACCTCACCTTAGAACATCGAAAGAAACTAAATTTTATTAGTATGCAAAATGAATCCTTGACATTTAAGATAAATTCATTTGGATCCGTTGGAGGAATGATACTATTATCTATAATACTTGTTACCATGGTACGATGTATGCCACGATGTAAAAGAACAAATATCGAGATCGAAATCTCATTGCAAGAAATAAGTAACCCGCGTATCGATACATTCACTAATATCCCAAACTCGTTCCAAACATGGAAACGGGAAACAAGAATGATGGTATCAAGGCCAATTTTTTGGAGTGACTATAAAACGATGCTAGCTTGGATTAACTCTGCACACCGTAAGTACAAGCAATTTGTTGCTTATTGCATATGAGAAGTCCTAGAAACGACAACCATGGATCAATGGAGATGGGTGCCAACGGGTCAAAATCCAGCAGATGAGGCCACCAAAAAGGTTACAAGATCATCAATATGGCTAACTGGCATTGAATTCTTTAAGGCGCCTGAGAAATATTGGCCTCAAACGATTATCGCGGAAACAAACGAAGAAGAACATTTCGTAAATTTGCATCAAAGAGACGAGAATTTCATACAACAATCAAATTTATCCAATTGGTGGAAATTGATAATCCGCGTATGTATAATAATGAAAATCGCCGGATACGGACTAAAACGCAAGAAATTCAGCAAACACTATACGGTTGAAGATCGTATGAAAGCCGAAAATATCCTATATCGAAAGGCTCAAAGGAAAGTCTACCCTGCTGAGATCAGCGACCTAGAACAAAACAAGAAGCTGACAACCAACCAATGTTAGATAAAAACGGGGTAATGCGCTTCCGAAGTAGATTGGAATTCGCAGAAAATTTGCCTAACTAGCTAGGGTACCAAAGTACCAAAACACCATCATATTACGCACCTGATCATACTATGGTATCAAGAAATATACAACCACCAATCCGACAAAATAGTTCTAGCGATCTTGCAACAAAAATATTTCATAACTGGATTAAATACAACTTTCCGTTATGTTAAGGCTAGATGCCAATATTGCAAAAACGATAAAGCGAAGCATTATCATTGCATATGGATTGCAGTACCGCCAATAATGACCCCGTTACCTACTTGCCGAACGGACGCATATGTTTACCCGTTCACGCTTCCGGGTATTGATTATTTTGGACCATTTGACGTAGCGGTTTAACGATCTGTCGAAAAACGTTGGGGTGTCATATTTACGTGTATGACGACACGCGCAAGCCATGTAGAATTGGCTGAAAAATTGGATACAGACTCTTTCTTGCTTTGTTTCACGAACTTTCAAGGAAGAAGAGGAGCCGTGTCACAGGTGTATAGCGACAACGGAACAAATTTTGTGGGAGCGAACAATGAATTACTACGGTTGGTAAAACAAATCAACTCCGTAATGCCAAAAGGAGAAGCAATGAATCTAAATATTGCATGGCACTTTAACCCGCCAGTTGCCCCACACTTTGGTGCATCATGGGAAAGGCTGATTCGTATAATAAAATCCACTCTAAAGGAAATGATATACTGCTGGCGGCATCGTCCTCCTACACTAGAAACGTTAAGAAGAGCATTGATACATGCGGAATTCGTATGAAATTTACGACCTCTAACGCATGTACCACTTAATCACGAAGATGATGAAGCATTAACATCGTTCCATATTCTCATAGGGAGAACGGGTAATTATTCTGTATCAATCGAATTTCAACCGCAAATGCTGGAACAAAAACATGGGCGTCGGGATTTATACTACGTTAAGGTGTTTTGGGAACCGACCGCCCGAAATGGAACCGACAAACGGAACCCATTAAGGTTGCCGATATTGTCGTCATAACTGATCCCACTAATAAATTGGGTACATGGTTAAAGGGTCGTGTTGCGAATGCAATAGTATGCTAATAAAAAAGACGTTTTTTAGTTCTTTATCTTCCAAAACAGTATACGAAGAAAGAAAATATAAACTTTAAAGAGGTCTTTGTTATGATTGCGAAAACAAGAGCCTCGCAGGACCCTTGTTCTGCCTTTTATACTAAAATCCTTCCCAGACGTGAATTTTATACTAAATTCACAGACGTGAGCTTTTCAACCGGTTCACTCTCTGGGTGCGCGAGAGCGTTACAAATGTCATTTGGACCAGTGGGTAGGCTCGATGTCAAACTCGACCTTCAGGGTCATCGACATTTAAGCGAACGATGCTTCGCAAGCCTTTATCGATGCTCCGTCTCCCTCTTACGCGCTGACGACTCGTGAGTTTTTAGCCCGAAGCAAACAGCTCGGCCTGGAGAGGCTTGATGCGTCGATTGCGAAAATACACATAAGAAAACGCGGAAAAACTCAAAATACTCCCGTACATAAGCGAATACCACAATCAGCCCAATCACTAAATCACAGTTTTAAGCAATTAAACCAGAGCCAAACATTGGAGCGACAAACGATCGGAACTAAACCAAGAAACTAGTCGATCTGTTGAAAAGTGCCCAGGACGACCGGGAAGGAAGGCTTGATGCTTAAACAGGAGGAAACAAACGCTGAGGTGAACGAGCTGGAAGGAATCATCGACGAGATAACTGGGAAAGTGTCACGTTCCCTGGATCGGATCAGCATGCTTGATTCGTCCCTCGAAGCGGCAAACACCGAAACGAAGGATGTAAACGGTCAGCTGATGGAATCGAAACAAGATGCTTCCGTAAAGCTGACAGAGATCAGTCGGTTGACCACGCTACTTGAGAACGCACGACTATAATACTATCGGAATAAAGGTAGTAATTTTATAATTCGCAAAAAATTACAAGGACTCCTTAATTTTATATGAAAAAGAGGTTGCATTCGCAACAACCCATTTGCAACATATGCGAAGACACAACTCCTATCAAAGATCAAAGCATTCAAAACATGCTAACTCATGGAACACCCGATGTCATCTTACTCGTCGTCAAAGTGCCATTCGAATTAAAGAGGTGATGAAAGGAATCATTCTGGTAGATACCAGCAAAAATATCGAATTAACGGTCTCATATGGAGAAAGAAGGTTCATACAAGAATCCACAATAATTGAAATAGATAATTATAAACAAACCACAAAGGTCACTTAAAGATGGTTATCTAGTCCCAATACATGAAAAACAAATTCAAAATATTGAATTTCCAATCACCAACGTACTAGAGGAATTGGACATTAGAAAACTTAAATTGATCAAAAAAGTTCAACTAAACCTAGAGTACAGCTTGATTGCTCAGATACGTACAAGCTTATTCTAGAAAACTGGTACTACTAATGCTACCGCTAACCGCTTTGCGCTAATAAGAAAAGCGCCAATTTAACGCCCATCTAAATTATTCAGCTATTTGCTCGCAAAAGACACAACGGAGTCCTCATTTCCCTATCCAAGTAAAGCAATTTTTGTTTTTTCGGAACACACTTATCCGAAAGTTGCCGATACGTTCTGGGAATCGCTCTAGAACCACGTCATCGCTCACACGAACGAGCTAAAACCCGGTAGTGGTGCCCTCGAGCGCGCCATATTGACACACTATCCTGTGAGTCGCTTGAGCTAACCTCGGATAGTATCTCCGTGACGTTGCTATCGTCCGGGTTTTCGTCGTAACAGTTGAGACTCTCTTCGTCGCTGTGGTACGTAACCGAAGGCGATGATGGTCGCTCTGACTGCAGCAAAGAAATCCTATCGTGATCTCGATGCTCGTGTGCCTAATACTAAATCAGGTGATAATCATGATCAAGATAATGACAATGATTCACTAGATCTCGGTTAGCCTGACTGTGTATCAGTGGATGGCGAAGAAAACAAACAATGCATTGATGAAAATGAAGTCGTGCCGATTGTTGCAATTGAGTCACATGATTATCAAGATCACGCAAATGATATTGAACATCTTGAATATCTCAATAATTCTGACTGTAAACAATCAAATGCGACTGCAGCAAAGGAATCCTATCCTGATTTCGATACTAGCGTATTTCATAACGATTTAGGTAAGTATCATGAGCATGATTATGACAATGCCGGAGCGGATGTCGAAGAAGACAAATGTGTTCAAAAAGACAAACGAACCAATGTCGAACACGAAGTCATACCGATTGCTGCCATTGATTCAAATGATCATCAAAAAGATAGAGATGACATCGGACCAGTTGTAAACTTCGGTATCCAGCACTGCATACCATGAAATATGGTCGCAGCAAAGATAATATTGAAAAATGATACCGCTTCTCCTGACTGTACATCATCCAACGTGCAAGACGATAAAAGAAGTATTCTTAAAGATGAGGTCAATCGAATCCCGCAACATACTAAATAATATTATATTGTCTAACGAAAAGACAATCTATATTTTCAAACAGTTAAAGGAACAACAGATAAGGCTTAATTTCTTAGACAAAATATTTCAATACCAAGGTAAAAATAAAATATAAAATCAAGGTATCCACTAAAATCGAGTCTAGCCCGCTTGGGTGCCGGTCCGTCCGACATCGATTCTGGTGTCATGACGAAGGTGCACACTATAAAAAATTTGGCACTGAAATGACGAAGGTGCACGCTATAAAAAGTTTGGCACTGCCCGCACAAACAATAATGGTTTCCCAACTTTTCGAAAGATTCGCGCCTAAAAGGCGAAGACTGCCTCTAACGTTTTACAGCAATGTCGTCCCACAAATATTGATTGATGTAGACAATTGCCATCTGGGAAAAGCGTTGAGAAATGCGGAAAGAGCAGACGATGAACCACTCGCATCTAAGACTCGTTTAGTATGGGTAGTTTGTGAACCACAGCCGACGGCGGATGCTACTTCCAGCAAAGAACATTACAACTATCACATCTGTAGCTGCACGGGATACGGTGAGGAGACCCTAAACGCCGCGGTGAAGAACTTTTTCTCCCTTGAGACGCTGGGAATAATAAAACCAGTGAAACCTCTTAGATCCAAGGACGAAGAGAGAGCTTTGGCCCTTCTGACCAGGGAGGCAAAGTTTCTTGGCACCCGATACGAGACCGGATTGCTATGGAAATTCGGGAATACACAGCTACCGTGTAACAGAACATCAGCTATGAAACGGTATGTGCACCTAAGGCAGAAAATGCATGGAATTTCCTTACATCTATTTGATACAGGAATTTGACACAGGCATGGAATGTATCAAAGAAGGAATTGATCCCGTTACGGGACAATTAGCGAGTGACGCGTTAGGACGAGTTTATACAGCCCACCCCAACAATGCCGAATTCTGCTATCCACGCATGCTGCTCCATGTAGTCACTGGTCCTCAATCGTTTGCATAGTTGAGAACGGTTGATGGCAAAGTATGTGAAACCTATCGAACGGTATGACACAACCTTGCTTGACGGGGATGACCACTGGGACAAGAAACAGCGTTACAATAAGCTGAGTTTGCCTCACGGTCAGACGAAATAAGGACTCTTTTTGCCATCATTTTGACCACATGCTGCCCATCTGATCCCACTTATTTATAGGAAATATATAAGGAAACCTTAATTGAGGATATTCGTCACAAATACACAAAATGTAGATAATTCTGCGTTGTAAGAATCGTTTAATAGGAAAATTTTCAACAGGGCTTTAATCCGTCTTGAAAATAAATGTGTCGCTATGTTTGGTATAAGGCTGGTTTAGATAAAACTTCCTACTCCAGTTCGAGATCACCAAAACATTCTTCATTCCGAATATGTTCGTGAAATCAGCTACAGTGTTGACGAATTGAATTCAATAATCGCAATCAAGAGTCCCTTATTGAACAAAGACCAAAAACATGCTTTTAAGATTGTAATGTCCCCCAACAGTAAGTGAATATTTTTTTTATGCTTCAGGTGGAACAGAAAAAAATTTCCTGACCGATTTGATCTTAGCCGAAATGCGAGCAAAAGGACATGTTGCTCTTGCCATCGTCTGGCATAGCGTCTGGTTGGAAATAAATTGTATAGGATGAATGTACAATGGCACATAAGAATTTTCTCCGAGCGATAAATACCACGCTCAAGAATCCTAGGGGAAATGATAAATTAATGGTTGGTGCATTGGTTCTGCTTTGGGGAGATTTCCTTCAAAATTTGCCAGCTATCAACAGTGAAAGCTCTAGAAGCTCTAGAAGCATTAAAAAAATGCCATAAACCGCGATGTATCAACAAATTTTCGAGAAAGGCTTTGGTTGAAGGAGAAAGCCATTCTCGCTTCTAGAAATGACGACGTTCATGGAATCAACATTGACTACTCAACTAATTACTAGGGCCAGTAACAGAGTACATATCTATTTATACCATAATTAATATGTCTGAAGCCATACATTTTCTTACAGTATTTCTAATTTCATTAGAAGATTTACCTCCTCATCGCTTGATGCTTAAAGAAGGCTATCCAATTATATTGCTGCGAAATCTATTGTCACAAAAACTTTGCATCGACACAAAACTTTGCGTTGTAAAATTGAGATACAACATACACCGTTTTCGAGTCCAATTAAACATTTGTCAACTTCGTATGTGCAATGTTCAACCGTAAGTAAACATTTGACGCCCAAGTAAAACGTAGATGTCTATCTGAACATTGTTCAAACACAGCTAAATATTGTTCAAATGCTACAACACATTGTCTTTCCTCAATGTCAATATACATTTTTATTGCCCAGGTTCGTTTTTGGTCGGTCATGTACTTTAGACAATTAATGATCACCCACAATATCGAGGTAGATGCATAGATGCAGGTAGATGGTAGATATAATGAAGAAATACTGTCGCGAAAGCCACGAAAACGCAAAACGATTGCCAACGAAGATCGAGAACGTAGTGTGCTGGCAAAGGCAACAGCGTTGCTACAATTGCTGGGACACTAAATATCAACAGGGCTACAGTGTATAATGTGTTGCGAAAGTATCATAACACCATTAAATGGAAGCAGACATGCGAGGAAAAATCATGCAGAAAATTACAACACCACACATACGGGAAAAAATCCGAGAATGGGTTGATGAATATTCTGGTATATCGTTGCAGAAGTAAACAGATACTATTTTCCAGAATTTTAAGTTAATGTTTGGCGATATACAGTAACCAAAAAGATTTCAGTCATTAACTATTCTTTCTGTTCAGTAAGTGACAGAGGACAAGGTTATGAACGCAATTGAAAATAGGAAGTCCCTTATAACATCTTTTGACTGCGAGAGTTATTTTTTACATATATTCAGTTATATTCCACGGTGCTTAAGGGAAGAACCTAAAGATGCTTAGTTGAGCGATATGTTACTTTTTTTGTTACTAAATATAAGCATTTCTAATTCTATAATTGTTAAATACTTCCCTACCAGATAAAAGGGAAAAAATAAAAAAATTTCATGATGATTTAAAATTGCGTATCAAAGAATTGTAATATCAAACCTTTGATATGGTCAACGGACCCAGAATTTCTAAAATCATCAAAGAATGATTGGCCTCAATAATAAATAATAGAATTGACGAGAAAGCCAATAATTCTGCCGAGGTATCATCATATCACTCACCTTGTAGTGAAATGATATCGTGAAATGTTTAATCATCAAGCAGATAAAGCGGTCCTGGCAGCACTACAACAAAAATACTGCATAATTGGACTTTACTCGGTTTTTCAAAATGCAAAATGTTGGGAGCGTGGTCTAATGTGCCACTCACGAGTAACCTTCTGACGGGACCGTCGACGAGGACGGAGGTCTAAACTTAAATTGTAATTTGCGTACTTAAGGTTTCATAGAGTTTAACGTCCTTTAAAATACAAAAGTAAGAAAGATAATAGAAAAGCGTAAATTGTTGGTAATTCGATGGCTGAAGCGTTAGCGTAAAAAGCCGTAACTTTTTTTTTTCTTAGGCAGGTCTTAACCGGTTGTTGAGCCATATAAAGAAGATAGAATTATTCAGTTTAATTTTAACTAAAAATGCACCCTCGTATTTATCTACATACTACCCTCATACCCCCATACCTTCATTTTCGAACTTACTCATAGTTGAAAAATTACGGCCTAGCAATTTTCTCTGTACTGTCGATAGCGGTGGAGTGATTGATGAGAAAATGTCGAGTTCCTGGACCAGGTCTAGTGCAGTTGTGTGCTTGAATTTGCTGTGGCCGGACGCATCCAACCGGACGTGTGACGTTCCGTGCAATCGTAAAAGCCTCCACTCGTTTGATGCAGCGTAAAAACTTTTTTTGTCGTAGTATTCTACTTATGAATAGTAGGGCACCGCGACGCAACGTGGCTACGTCGTGTTGGAAGTTTTGAGTGGCGACATCTATGTCGGTTTAAATCACGTATGCAGAACATCGTTATACGTTAACAATTTGAAAATTTTCTTCACGTATTAAATCGATAACAAAAGATGAGAATATCTAACAATTTGTTGTAAAATAAATAAAAAAGAGAAAAAAACGTAAATTAAACTCCTTCACTTTTAAGCGACCTATTGACGACGCCGAAATAAAAAATATGATCACAAAACACCTACTTACCATATGATGCTTCTCTAAGCTACCACTGGTTGAGCCCGGTTGAGGTGGGATGTTGAGTACGTAGTTGGAGCATCCGTCTCTTCCTTCCATACCATCTCTGGTGCCTCCCACACCCAGTGAACTTCCACCAACGCCTCCATCACCACCTGTACCACCTGACTTGCTGTTGGTAGTGTCTGACCTCTCATCGCATGCATTTCGTGCGTTCTACTTGCTGGTTAGGTTCCTGATTCTCACCTTTCGACGTTTCAGGATGTGATAGTCAATCGGTTGTTCTTGTTCAGGCTCTACACCCAGCACTACAACTAGTCGTGCAGGTTTACGTTCCATCGGTGTTTGCTGGCGAAGAAATACGATCCTGATACGGTAATACGAGAGATACGGTGTTAGGCTTGGTGAGAAGAGTCGCATCGCCTCACGGATGACCGCTTCACTCACCGGACCTAGCGGGTTCTACTAATTAAGAAGGACCTTAAACTGTGCCCGATCCGGATCTGTCTCCCAGTCCTGTTTCTTCTCCTGTTCCGCTTGTTATTGTTCTTTCTCTTCGTCACCTTTCTCATTCACCCCTTCCTCAACATGCACCTCACACACAACTACCGAGCCACGTGCCGGCTCGGCCATCGACCGTTCTTCGTCCTGCGTGCTCCTTCTGTAAGCTACCTCTGGTGCCACAGGTAGCGAAGAGCATGTAGATGGATACACCTTCCGTTCGGCATTGGTGAGAACGTATCCGCGGGCCCCAACATACAGGGAAAGACCGTCAGTAACCCGCCGACAGGGACTTGCAACAATCACCGACAGGCGTCGTTTGTCGATCTTCGCCGTCGAATTATCCTTTCGCTGTTCGCAGGATAATGGTTGCTTCACCACGGTTTTCAAATGCCAAAAGTGAGGGTGATGCGTCTCGCTTCCGACAGGGTGGGCTAAGGCGGGTTTCGTCACTGAAAATATCATACTCTGGAAATAAAAACGCAAAGGATGGACAGTTTACGTTAGTGTGAGTTGAATGCCACGTGGGTACTCTCTGAGTATTGGTCTGAACGACTGATTAAAAAGGGATTTATAAAGCGATGTAAAATCGTTGAAGAATAAAATCTAATTTAAAGCTCAAGCTGTAGTTCTCATTCTAATTCATGTTTTCCCTGTATGTGTGATTGTTTGATGGGATTGTTACTATTGATTGCGTTTTTTTACTACAGTAGTTCATCCATCATAGCTATCGAGCTAACATGTGACCTGCTCATTTATAACAAGCAGGTGCAAAAATATTGTTTTTTCATTTTTTTTGATAAATTAATAAAAACAATAAAACTTTTTCGTCGAGGAAGTTTTGCACAGTAACTGAGCAGGGTTCTCAGAACAGCTATCTCACAGAGTACGAAAGTGATCTTTGCGAGCACATTGAAAAAGTTAGTTTCTTTCAATTTAGAGAAATCTTTAAGCATACTCCAGGCAGCTCCTTCAACGGTGAAAGGGAATTTCTTAACGATAAAGAAGCTCGACGGTAAAGCAAATAAGACATCTCAACCTGCAGCACCGTTGCCGCGCTAGATTCGGAATATTAGCAAGAGTGAATTTGAGCGTTGTTCTTTTCCTACATTACACCATCAGTTACTCCACCAACGGCACATTCCGATGGGACATTCAAACTCCCCTAAAACGGTCACGAATCGAAATGCCATTTGGGTAACCATATCCTTCGGTTCCTAAGGACTCCAATCATTCAAAGCCTTAGCTCATCAATTAGCAAAATTCCAGAGATTTTTTTAACGCTTTGGAGCGCATCAATGTCCAGAAAAGAATCTGAATAATTGCATTTCAACGCTCAGCACTGTGATTAAGAGCAACACAAGATGTCAATTTGAATAATTGCTAAACCCACAAAATCAACTATTTCTTTGAAGGACTCAAAACAATATTTCTCAAAATTAAAAAAAACTCTCCTCTTTTTAAACATTCACAAATAAACAATTGTCATCTAAAACCAGCTTTGACAGATGATGCAGGCCCGAAGGTAATTCTAAGGCTAATGTAATTCCCGAAATTTTCCTCAAAGAGATATCAATGCTGCCACCTTCAACGCGCTATCAAAAGATACGAAAGGTTCATAAGAGGTCAGCCAAAATAGCTAGAATTTTATAAACCCGACATCGAGAAGTGTCCCTTCGAATAAATCAAAGGATCATCTAGTCGCCAGTGATGAGCATTTCACGCACACCATGACTCAACAATAGGCACACACAACACACACCCACACACACACACGCAATGTGCACTACGATGCGCGCCTGGAAAATGCAACTTCGCGGCAATCTAACATGTATATCATTCCACAAAAAGGAAGAAAGTGGAGGCCAAATTGGAGAAAAAAATTAACTCAGAATGCGTGTACATACAGGCCGCATTGTCATGTTCGCGCTCACTCGTTCCAACCTCACTGTTCTCACTCGCACCAACCGTTCCATCCACGATGTTGGCACCACCAACCGAATCACCATCATGGCTGTTCTTCTGCGCTTTCTCTACCAACCGAAGTTGCTGCTGGTGGAGCCGGTTCTTGATCAGGAAGATCTCCGACATGATGCCGATGCGGGACACGGCCCTGCTTCCGATTGTTTCGACTGTTCAAGCGCCCGAGCACGCGTGTCTCGCTTCACACCAACCTGTGGCTTCTTTTCTACAGCCGCACATGCACACATGCACACACACACACACACTCTACCTCATCCGCGGACACTCGGCGAGAAGAAAATGATGACCTAGGGGCCGGTACCTTCTGCCCAAACTGGACAAGATCGATATGTCTCTAAGGTAGCCAGATGCCCCACACACGCACGCACACACAAGATAAAAAACTAATTTCCCAAAACGAAAGAAAGCGCACCCGTAATACTTACCGTTCTGTCGTGAAATGACGCACACTGAGCGAACGGTGAGTTCACAAAGTCTGCTCGGGCATTATGCCATCTCGCTCAAACCCCAGGCGCTCTTGCTCCCTCGCATACCAGCACATGATAGTATTTTTTGCTGTCAAATTTCATGGAACTTTGCAACATAAACAGCAAATTTGCATATGCTCGTGCTGGTTTCAATGCATGAAATAAGATGCTCGCCATCTTTTTTTCTCTGCCTCTGTAGAATCTTCTTCTATAGAATGGCCACTGACTAAAGCCCATAGGTTAAAGCAGCATCTCTACCAATGAGAAGCCAGCAGATGAGCAAAGCAATCATAATCACCAAGAGAAACAAGCACGAGTCGATCAAAAACATAATAGAAAGCTAACTTAAATGTTATAAAATGTATTAATTTTATATATATATATATATATATATATATATATATATATATATATATATATATATATATATATATATATATATATATATATATATATATATATATATATATATATATATATATATATATATATATATATATATATATATATATAAATAATATTAATACTTACTTTTCTTAGGCAGGTCTTAACCGGTTGTTGAGCCATATAAAGAAGATAGAATTATTCAGTTTAATTTTAACTAAAAATGCACCCTCGTATTTATCTACATACTACCCTCATACCCCCATACCTTCATTTTCGAACTTACTCATAGTTGAAAAATTACGGCCTAGCAATTTTCTCTGTACTGTCGATAGCGGTGGAGTGATTGATGAGAAAATGTCGAGTTCCTGGACCAGGTCTAGTGCAGTTGTGTGCTTGAATTTGCTGTGGCCGGACGCATCCAACCGGACGTGTGACGTTCCGTGCAATCGTAAAAGCCTCCACTCGTTTGATGCAGCGTAAAAACTTTTTTTGTCGTAGTATTCTACTTATGAATAGTAGGGCACCGCGACGCAACGTGGCTACGTCGTGTTGGAAGTTTTGAGTGGCGACATCTATGTCGGTTTAAATCACGTATGCAGAACATCGTTATACGTTAACAATTTGAAAATTTTCTTCACGTATTAAATCGATAACAAAAGATGAGAATATCTAACAATTTGTTGTAAAATAAATAAAAAAGAGAAAAAAACGTAAATTAAACTCCTTCACTTTTAAGCGACCTATTGACGACGCCGAAATAAAAAATATGATCACAAAACACCTACTTACCATATGATGCTTCTCTAAGCTACCACTGGTTGAGCCCGGTTGAGGTGGGATGTTGAGTACGTAGTTGGAGCATCCGTCTCTTCCTTCCATACCATCTCTGGTGCCTCCCACACCCAGTGAACTTCCACCAACGCCTCCATCACCACCTGTACCACCTGACTTGCTGTTGGTAGTGTCTGACCTCTCATCGCATGCATTTCGTGCGTTCTACTTGCTGGTTAGGTTCCTGATTCTCACCTTTCGACGTTTCAGGATGTGATAGTCAATCGGTTGTTCTTGTTCAGGCTCTACACCCAGCACTACAACTAGTCGTGCAGGTTTACGTTCCATCGGTGTTTGCTGGCGAAGAAATACGATCCTGATACGGTAATACGAGAGATACGGTGTTAGGCTTGGTGAGAAGAGTCGCATCGCCTCACGGATGACCGCTTCACTCACCGGACCTAGCGGGTTCTACTAATTAAGAAGGACCTTAAACTGTGCCCGATCCGGATCTGTCTCCCAGTCCTGTTTCTTCTCCTGTTCCGCTTGTTATTGTTCTTTCTCTTCGTCACCTTTCTCATTCACCCCTTCCTCAACATGCACCTCACACACAACTACCGAGCCACGTGCCGGCTCGGCCATCGACCGTTCTTCGTCCTGCGTGCTCCTTCTGTAAGCTACCTCTGGTGCCACAGGTAGCGAAGAGCATGTAGATGGATACACCTTCCGTTCGGCATTGGTGAGAACGTATCCGCGGGCCCCAACATACAGGGAAAGACCGTCAGTAACCCGCCGACAGGGACTTGCAACAATCACCGACAGGCGTCGTTTGTCGATCTTCGCCGTCGAATTATCCTTTCGCTGTTCGCAGGATAATGGTTGCTTCACCACGGTTTTCAAATGCCAAAAGTGAGGGTGATGCGTCTCGCTTCCGACAGGGTGGGCTAAGGCGGGTTTCGTCACTGAAAATATCATACTCTGGAAATAAAAACGCAAAGGATGGACAGTTTACGTTAGTGTGAGTTGAATGCCACGTGGGTACTCTCTGAGTATTGGTCTGAACGACTGATTAAAAAGGGATTTATAAAGCGATGTAAAATCGTTGAAGAATAAAATCTAATTTAAAGCTCAAGCTGTAGTTCTCATTCTAATTCATGTTTTCCCTGTATGTGTGATTGTTTGATGGGATTGTTACTATTGATTGCGTTTTTTTACTACAGTAGTTCATCCATCATAGCTATCGAGCTAACATGTGACCTGCTCATTTATAACAAGCAGGTGCAAAAATCTTGTTTTTATCATTTTTTTTTGATAAATTAATAAAAACAATAAAACTTTTTCGTCGAGGAAGTTTAGCACAGTAAATGAGCAGGGTTCTCAGAACAGCTATCTCACAGAGTACGAAAGTGATCTTTGCGAGCACATTGAAAAAGTTAGTTTCTTTCAATTTAGAGAAATCTTTAAGCATACTCCAGGCAGCTCCTTCAACGGTGAAAGGGAATTTCTTAACGATAAAGAAGCTCGACGGTAAAGCAAATAAGACATCTCAACCTGCAGCACCGTTGCCGCGCTAGATTCGGAATATTAGCAAGAGTGAATTTGAGCGTTGTTCTTTTCCTACATTACACCATCAGTTACTCCACCAACGGCACATTCCGATGGGACATTCAAACTCCCCTAAAACGGTCACGAATCGAAATGCCATTTGGGTAACCATATCCTGCAGTTCCTTAGGACTCCAATCATTCAAAGCCTTAGCTCATCAATTAGCAAAACTCGATGGATATTTTTAACGCTTTGGAGCACATCAATGTCCAGAAAAGAATCTGAATAATTGCATTTCAACGCTCAGCACTGTGATTAAGAGCAACACAAGATGTCAATTTGAATAATTGCTAAACCCACAAAATCAACTATTTCTTTGAAGGACTCAAAACAATATTTCTCAAAATTAAAAAAAACTCTCCTCTTTTTAAACATTCACAAATAAACAATTGTCATCTAAAACCAGCTTTGACAGATGATGCAGGCCCGAAGGTAATTCTAAGGCTAATGTAATTCCCGAAATTTTCCTCAAAGAGATATCAATGCTGCCACCTTCAACGCGCTATCAAAAGATACGAAAGGTTCATAAGAGGTCAGCCAAAATAGCTAGAATTTTATAAACCCGACATCGAGAAGTGTCCCTTCGAATAAATCAAAGGATCATCTAGTCGCCAGTGATGAGCATTTCACGCACACCATGACTCAACAATAGGCACACACAACACACACCCACACACACACACACACACACACGCAATGTGCACTACGATGCGCGCCTGGAAAATGCAACTTCGCGGCAATCTAACATGTATATCATTCCACAAAAAGGAAGAAAGTGGAGGCCAAATTGGAGAAAAAAATTAACTCAGAATGCGTGTACATACAGGCCGCATTGTCATGTTCGCGCTCACTCGTTCCAACCTCACTGTTCTCACTCGCACCAACCGTTCCATCCACGATGTTGGCACCACCAACCGAATCACCATCATGGCTGTTCTTCTGCGCTTTCTCTACCAACCGAAGTTGCTGCTGGTGGAGCCGGTTCTTGATCAGGAAGATCTCCGACATGATGCCGATGCGGGACACGGCCCTGCTTCCGATTGTTTCGACTGTTTAAGCGCCAGAGCACGCGTGTCTCGCTTCACACCAACCTGTGGCTTCTTTTCTACAGCCGCACATGCACACATGCACACACACACACACACACACTCTACCTCATCCGCGGACACTCGGCGAGAAGAAAATGATGACCTAGGGGCCGGTACCTTCTGCCCAAACTGGACAAGATCGATATGTCTCTAAGGTAGCCAGATGCCCCACACACGCACGCACACACAAGATAAAAAACTAATTTCCCAAAACAAAAGAAAGCGCACCCGTAATACTTACCGTTCTGTCGTGAAATGACGCACACTGAGCGAACGGTGAGTTCACAAAGTCTACTCGGGCATTATGCCATCTCGCTCAAACCCCAGGCGCTCTTGCTCCCTCGCATACCAGCACATGATAGTATTTTTTGCTGTCAAATTTCATGGAACTTTGCAACATAAACAGCAAATTTGCATATGCTCGTGCTGGTTTCAATGCATGAAATAAGATGCTCGCCATCCTTTTTTCTCTGCCTCTGTAGAATCTTCTTCTATAGAATGGCCACTGACTAAAGCCCATAGGTTAAAGCAGCATCTCTACCAATGAGAAGCCAGCAGATGAGCAAAGCAATCATAATCACCAAGAGAAACAAGCACGAGTCGATCAAAAACATAATAGAAAGCTAACTTAAATGTTATAAAATGTATTAATTTTATATATATATATATATATATATATATATATATATATATATATATATATATATATATATATATATATATATATATATATATATAGAAAGCTAACTTAAATGTTATTAAATGTATTAATTATATATATATATATATATATATATATATATATATATATATATATATATATATATATATATATATATATATAAATAATATTAATACATTTAATAACTAATTTAAATAACTTTATTTAATTTAATAATTAATAATTATATTTATATATATATATATATATATATATATATATATATATATATATATATATATAAAATTAATACATTTTATAACATTTAAGTTAGCTTTCTATTATGTTTTTGATCGACTCGTGCTTGTTTCTCTTGGTGATTATGATTGCTTTGCTCATCTGCTGGCTTCTCATTGGTAGAGATGCAGCTTTCACCTATGGGCTTTAGTCAGTGGCCATTCTATAGAAGAAGATTCTACAGAGGCAGAGAAAAAAGGATGGCGAGCATCTTATTTCATGCATTGAAACCAGCACGAGCATATGCAAATTTGCTGTTTATGTTGCATAGTTCGATGGAATTTGACAGCAAAAAATACTATCATGTGCTGCTATGCGAGGGAGCAAGAGCGCCTGGGGTTTGAGCGAGATGGCATAATGCCCGAGTAGCTTTGTGAACTCACCGTTCGCTCAGTGTGCGTCATTTCACGACAGAACGGTAAGTATTACGGGTGCGCTTTCTTTCGTTTTGGGAAATTAGTTTTTTATCTTGTGTGTGCGTGCGTGTGTGGGGCATCTGGCTACCTTAGAGACATATCGATCTTGTCCAGTTTGGGCAGAAGGTACCGGCCCCTAGGTCATCATTTTCTTCTCGCCGAGTGTCCGCGGATGAGGTAGAGTGTGTGTGTGTGTGTGCATGTGTGCATGTGCGGCTGTAGAAAAGAAGCCACAGGTTGGTGTGAAGCGAGACACGCGTGCTCTGGCGCTTGAACAGTCGAAACAATCGGAAGCAGGGCCGTGTCCCGCATCGGCATCATGTCGGAGATCTTCCTGATCAAGAACCGGCTCCACCAGCAGCAACTTCGGTTGGTAGAGGAAGCGCAGAAGAACAGCCATGATGGTGATTCGGTTGGTGGTGCCAACATCGTGGATGGAACGGTTGGTGCGAGTGAGAACAGTGAGGTTGGAACGAGTGAGCGCAAACATGACAATGCGGCCTGTATGTACACGCATTCTGAGTTAATTTTTTTCTCCAATTTGGCCTCCACTTTCTTCCTTTTTGTGGAATGATATACATGTTAGATTGCCGCGAAGTTGCATTTTCCAGGCGCGCATCGTAGTGCACATTGCGTGTGTGTGTGTGTGTGTGTGTGTGTGTGTTGTGTGTGCCTATTGTTGAGTCATGGTGTGCGTGAAATGCTCATCACTGGCGACTAGATGATCCTTTGATTTATTCGAAGGGACACTTCTCGATGTCGGGTTTATAAAATTCTAGCTATTTTGGCTGACCTCTTATGAACCTTTCGTATCTTTTGATAGCGCGTTGAAGGTGGCAGCATTGATATCTCTTTGAGGAAAATTTCGGGAATTACATTAGCCTTAGAATTACCTTCGGGCCTGCATCATCTGTCAAAGCTGGTTTTAGATGACAATTGTTTATTTGTGAATGTTTAAAAAGAGGAGAGTTTTTTTTAATTTTGAGAAATATTGTTTTGAGTCCTTCAAAGAAATAGTTGATTTTGTGGGTTTAGCAATTATTCAAATTGACATCTTGTGTTGCTCTTAATCACAGTGCTGAGCGTTGAAATGCAATTATTCAGATTCTTTTCTGGACATTGATGTGCTCCAAAGCGTTAAAAATATCCATCGAGTTTTGCTAATTGATGAGCTAAGGCTTTGAATGATTGGAGTCCTAAGGAACTGCAGGATATGGTTACCCAAATGGCATTTCGATTCGTGACCGTTTTAGGGGAGTTTGAATGTCCCATCGGAATGTGCCGTTGGTGGAGTAACTGATGGTGTAATGTAGGAAGTGAACAACGCTCAAATTCACTCTTGCTAATATTCCGAATATAGCGAGGCAACTGTGCTGCAGGTTGAGATGTCTTATTTGCTTTACCGTCGAGCTTCTTTATCGTTAAGAAATTCCCTTTCACCGTTGAAGGAGCTGCCTGGAGTATGCTTAAAGATTTCTCTAAATTGAAAGAAACTAACTTTTTCAATGTGCTCGCAAAGATCACTTTCGTACTCTGTGAGATAGCTGTTCTGAGAACCCTGCTCAGTTACTGTGCAAAACTTCCTCGACGAAAAAGTTTTATTGTTTTTATTAATTTATCAAAAAAAAAAATGATAAAAACAAGATTTTTGCACCTGCTTGTTATAAATGAGCAGGTCACATTTTAGCTCGATAGCTATGATGGATGAACTACTGTAGTAAAAAACGCAATCAATAGTAACAATCCCATCAAACAATCACACATACAGGGAAAACATGAATTAGAATGAGAACTACAGCTTGAGCTTTAAATTAGATTTTATTTTTCAACTATTTACATCGCTTTCTCTCTTCCTCTCTCTCTCTCTCTCTCTCTCTCTCTCTCTCTCTCTCTCTCGCTCTTCTTGGCCCGCGCATAGTTGAGCACGTCGTGCTGACATGACCAGGTTACCAATCCGTTTCCAGCAAACTCGGTCCAGGACTGCTCTCCTCCACTCCTGGCTGCACCCAATCTCCGACAGGTCCTGCTCCCCTTGACCCAGCCACCGAATTCGCTGCGCTCCTTTGCGCCTCGTGCCGAACGGGTCGCTAGCGAGCACCTTCCTGGTAGGGCATGAATCCGGCATCCTCATCACGTGCCCCAGCTATCGTATCCTTACGGCCTTAGCCACCGTTAGAATGTCTGCTCCGCCATGCAACTCAGCTAGTTCGTGGTTCATTCTCCTTCGTGGGTGGTAGGTTGAAAAACGCACTAGTGCTGATATACCAAGGTGAAAAATGTATTATGCTGATTTTCTACACGCCTTTTAAAAACACGAAGGCGTGCTTTTGATTGATCGTAATATTTGAGATGGAAATGGGCCGATTTTAAAATGAATCCACTTCAAATGATTTGGATCAATTTTAGCCTGTACTTTCCGCCTCATTATGTGAAGCATATAGTCAAAGAATTTGATTCCCTCTACTACATAGTCATCGCTGTCGACTTCTTTTTTATTAGATTGTTTAAGGGAATATTGTGGGTTCGTTTTCGAATGCTCTTGTAATTCAAACTTCGATGTGTCGATTCGTCTTTCTTTTCACTATAAGTATTTGTTCGTTTCCCTCATCTCCTAGCTTCGTCTTTGTAGGTTTACTATTTCGTTTAATTCATCTTTCTCTGTTGCTTTCGAAACACATTATTCAAATGGCTATACTATGCTTTTTCAAACTATCTTGAACTCCTTTTTCAACAAATCTACTCTTTTAGTCATTTTAGCTATCCAGGAAAAATTTTTTATCAAATCTTCTCTTCTCTTGTTTTTACACAACAGTCATTTCTGTACATATTTTTCGTTTAGTATGATAAACCCGTTCTTGTCACAATGGTTCTGCCTAATCTATGGCCTTTTGCACGTCATAAAATAGATAAAAGTTTGTTTCTGCCTGGTATTTTCCGCATCCACCCTTTCGAAACACCTTTTTTGTCCTTTATAATTTTTCTTGGACCCGTCATATCAATCCCTCTACATAGCAATAAGGAAAACAAACACGTTGCTCCATCCTAAGCATGCATGACGTTGACATTTTTTCTAGTTTTCTTTCGCTTACGCTTAATTCATCATTTATACTACCTGGATACAATTGTCCCTACTCATTAGCTCCCCGGCAGTAAGTATGGAATTTTAAGGTTTTTTTTGCCTCATTTCGTTTAAATAAGTCATGATTGGTGTGCTCAATGATATTTTCCAACACTCTAACAGGAGGAGCTTGAATAGGAGCTTTTGTTTCTCTTCGGTTTGATTAGATTAGATTCGGTTGATTTCGACGGTATTTGTACTCCTTAGTGAATATTTTGTGATGAAAAACTATACCATATCCCCTTTTAGCTAGAAACTGGAAAACTTATACTTCTTCACAGAAACTTATACAATAGAGAGTTTTAAGAAACGCATACGCAATATTTAGGACAACTCAAATGACAATTTGTATTTGAAACTTTTGTATTTTGCAGGAGACAGGAAGGTTTGGCTTCTTTACAAAAAGACTTATAAAACATGTTCAGACAAATAGGTCATCATCTGAATTTTTTAAAGCTATTAAAAGGCATACATATTGTTTCATAATTGATGTAGAGCTAATAGGGGTAGAGGTAGAGTGGTACAGAAGATGCCCTATTTCGTCGGTGTAACGGATGCTTTCGGTTTTGCTCCAAAAAGTTGAAAAAAGCATGTTTACCGTATTGCCGAAAATTCTGTCATCGTTTGTACTTTTGGCGAAAATAATAGAATTTTTCAACGGACAGGTTGTATGGAAGCCACGCTTATTTCTTGAGCGGGGTGGTTGAAACTTTGGACTCTTTTGCAACATATAAAAAGAAGCATATGTTCTAAATTTCGGCCACATTTGTGTCTTGTAATTTTAAGTGAACAATATAGCTTTTTTATGGAGGGTTGTATGGGAGCCTCCCTTTGTTTATCATAGAGAGAGTTGAAACTTCGCCAGTCTTAGTTGTAAGTAATGAAACGCCTATGTACCAAATTTCAGATAAAGTGGGCATCAGTTGTTAAGTGATTATTCAAGAAATGAGGTTGTAAGGGAGCCCGCTTTTCGGGGGGTTCTAAAACCATAAAAATCAAATCCCTAATTCGAGACCATCATACAAATATATGCCAAGTTTGGTGCGAATTGGTCACAACCAACATTGAAGCGCGACCATAGGCATAAATAAATAAAAAAATAATTGCATGCATATATATATATATATATATATATATATATATATATATATATATATATATATATATAGATATTTATTTATATATATATATATATATATATATATATATATATATATATATATATATATATATATATAAATATATATACATATATATATATATATATATATATATATATATATATATATATATATATATATATATATATATATAAATTAATTAATTAGTTTCTAATAATATATTGTATTCAATGGGTAGTAATTACGCATTTCCTGAATCTACAAAATATTTAATTATAGCTTCACGTTTATGTTTAGGCTTGAAAAGTTTAGACTTAATTTTACTTATGAGTTGGGAAGAACCGGAAAAGTATCATCGCTAAACAGATCAAAACAAGTTTGTAAAAGCAGACACCATTAAACATTTGAAATATGTTGATTACTGTTTTTGTGCTTCTCGTTTGTTACTTCTCAACTGTTGATGGTTGTTTTCTGTAGTGGTAGATTCGGAGCACGCCCAAAGGTAGAGCAGTGTATGTTGACTGCACATGCGTTGTAAATCGAGAGCTGCAGCTGTATTCAGGCGATGTTTGGTTTAGCTATTATAAAAGAAACGCAAGAGCGAGAGGTCTTGAATGTTCTAAGGTGAGTCGTTTGTAACAGCAAAGGAAACCAACTCGTTTTCTGTTGTTAATGGCAAAGAGAAGTTTGTTGAAGTTTGGAAGTAACAAACACGAAGAGAGTTTGTTTTCGCGGAGCAGATTTCATGGCCCCTTTTATGTTGCCCTATGTTGGCTAGAAAGCATAAGCATAGGCCACAAGTGAGCAGGTTCAACCTTTATGTTAGAAAGGGAAACAATGTTGATATATGCCTTGATTGGCAAACAGTGTCCGTATAAAAATCTGATCAATTTCGTATACAACGTTGTTAATATGTTTATAAAAACCAAGGAAGATTTCTAGATTCCAATGTTGATATAAGCTGGATGCATTATTTGACTTTCAAAATAGCAAAAAAATATTACAGCTGAACAAATCGTTGAAATAATGTACACAAATATTATTTACGGTCGAAAAATATAAATACATTACGACTCAATTCTGCAGTAGTTTTATTTCAAGCAATTGTACGGACAAAAAACATTGAAGGCGAACGCTACGGTTCAGCCCCTATATCCCCTAAAGAGAGATTTACTCCCAGGGGTTCACTGGGGCTAGGGGTTCACTCCCAAGGCTTTTTCTTGGCCTTGCTAGAAATTTCCTTACCCATATAGAAAATCTACAGTCGTAAAGGTTATTTTCTTTCGCAGCTCATACTCCATCATGCAAAAGAATAATTACCGCCTAGCTTATTCTGAAAAAAAAAATATTTATTTTATTTCATTTTTTTTTATTGTGGGGGGTTATGGCTACGTTGATTCTCGTAACAGTGGCAATGAGCCCAGATTGCCTAGAGTCAGAAAGAAAGCAAAGCTTTAGATACCATTTCCAGAGGAAATGGAGACAAAAGATACTTACCACTTGCCGACTATGCCGATAGAAAATGTAAACAGCGTCGCACTGACGCTCCTCTTGCAAATTGCGGCAGTCTAGGCATTTATGATGGAGGTATCTTGCACAATATCTACATTTTTTCTGTAAATTGACTACACGAAAAGAAATTAATGTCACAAAACGTTCACTATGAGCTTCACTGTAACGAGAAGCGGTTTTTAATGATACTTACTTGGGCAATAATATTTTTTAGGTCTGCGATACATACTACTGTAAGTTCCTTTCTTGTCGACGATTTGTTAATGAATGGTTTGCGTTGCTTACATTCATTACTTGTGGATTGTCATATTGCTCTTTCGTTTTTTTTCTATTTCAGTCTTGCGATGACGTTTTGTGATAATTGGAAATGTCACATGGTGGGTTAGATAAACATTTTTCACTATCGAAAAATCAAACGCGAAAATAAAATTAACCCATTTTGCTCGCAAAATTTAAGCACATATCTGTGATTTTTTATTAACTATTTTTTTTACTATTGTATCTATATACATTATTTTTATTTACTTAAGACAAGATTATTAACTGCTTCTCATACAGATGTATGTTGAGAAATACTAGGCATACTAAGCAACCGCATGAAAAACCTATGATACAATTTTTGTATATTTTCAGATCACATTGCATGCTAAAAGCTGTGTTTCGTTACTTTGCGTACCATTTCATCCCAGGTGAAAATCAGTTGTGTTAACTGGAGCTGGTAATTTCGTATAAAGTTATTCATTTCGTTCTTGTTCGTCGTTGCGAATACGGTTGTTGGTAAGTTTGCCTACCTCGAACTTGTAAATCGTTATTTATTGACAATTGTTTTATTTACAGATTTCGGACATCAACATGAGTCATAGCCAAAACTATGCTTACCAACAGCAATTGTTAGAATTTGCACGGCTCGATGCTCGTTTAACAATAAATAACGCTATGATCTACATAATCGTTGCATTAGAAACGAAGAAGAGAACAAAATATCTGCACAAACTTTCTACTCTGCACTGTTTTGTGCGCGGCTTATTTACACTGGAAGAAATAGCAGACCTGGAGGCAAAAGCTCATCGAATTGTAGTAAAAGCGGTTAGGGAGCGTACACTATACGAAAGGATGAGAACTAGAAGACGCCTTCATCGATCGGGAAACATTTATCCTGAGATAGCTTCGGATTCGGATACCGAATAAAACGATCAAATTAGAAATAGATTCACTACAGGCTAGGTAACATGATGTCTATGGGGTTAGAAGAAAACGCGAATGAATAATTCTTTAATTCTTTATATTTACTAGGGCGATGTTATATGGTTGTTTTGCATCTTTCCATCTCCTGCGTTTGCAAGATCACGTTAATGGACGTAGCAGGAATGGAGTAATCGATGTTTGAAACAGGAACACACCAGTGGATAAAATAATAATCAAAATTGCCGACCAATAGAAAACGTTGCTCACTTATCTTCAATAAACGTACAGCTGCTGTATGTTCTCATTGCTTGCTCAGCTGCTGACTTCTCATTGGTGGAGAGGCGTGTAACCCTTTCGGACTTGATCAACGAGTTTGTTACTTCATACATGTGTGACGTGTTTTACTTCATATTTTAGGTATGCAGAAGCGGCAGAAATACAAAATTCAGTAAAGCCTCAAACAGTAGCAGCATTATTTTGCCTGTGGAATACTCATAAAAACTCTATCCGTATTTTTGCAGATAAATTTCATCGAACTTCTCAAAATGAACAGCAAATAAGCATAAGCTAAGCTTATTTCCATGCATGAGATAAGATGCTCTCCATCGTATCTCTTTCTCTATCTCTCTTATTCTTGAATTATATAATAATGTATTTTACAATTGAGTTCTGTTGAGTGCTCTTGATTTTAGCCCATGAGGGGTAGTAGAATCTCTACCGATGAGAAGTCATCAGTTGAATTGAGTTGATTAATCATAATCACCGAGCGGAACGAGCACGAGTGGATCGAAAAAATATAAGAAAGCTAACTCAGATCATATTGAATTTCGACGAGGCAAAGGAAAGTAAGATAAGCTGCGAATTTTTGGAGTAATGTAAAAAGAATCTAAGGCCCAGCATCATTGTCCGTTGCTTATATAATCAATTGCATGACGACACATGCGCATTCTGTTTCACGTCAGTTGGATGATACCGGCGAAGTTGAGAGCTCATACTCTATGAGCCAGAGTATATTAATAATTGAACAGAGAGGTTGACTCTGTGATTTGCGAGCGGTTGAGACTATCGTGCAACAAATTTTGTTCGCGTTTTAGGGTTGAAGATTGGAATATTGCTTTGTTTCTTGGTTAAACGCCGTTTGCTGCGAAGGAAATATAAACCGATTTTTTAATTGAGATACTTCTTTTAGTATATTTCATTATATTTCAAGCTCAAGTACAGTGTTCAATGCTTTTCAAGCATAATTATATCAACTGAGATTTTGAACATAGATATTTGTATTATAACAAACAAATTTGAATCAACTTGGGCTTAATCATAGTTGAAAACAAATAATAAATGATTTTATTGGTATTGAAACAAGCATTTTTGTAACAAGTGAGCCTTCCTCATATTTGAAAACAATGACATAATTTATATAATAGAGAAGGTCAATATTTTTGTCAATCAGTAATACATGGGAAATATATGTTATACAATAAAAATATTGTTACTCCCCGAAGCGATTGGAAGAACTGTTAAGATCGTTGAGCTCTGGAAAAAAGGCAGGCTGGAAATCGAGAGCGAGTATAAAAGCAATCAAACTGCCTTGCGAGAGTGCGAGCGGAAAGATGTGTAAGAAAACAACCCAAACTAAACTCACTGAAAAGCATATGACCTCAGATAGTCGAGCTTACAAAGAATTGGTTATCTTTTGAATATGTTAATAGTGACTCGTAGGGGTATTGAAATATAGAAGGATATACTCTGTTTCGCAAAAAGAAGAAAAAGAAGAAGAAAAAGAAAAAAGATCCGGGAAAGAAAGAAGGAAGAAGATACTACTTCACAAAAATATAGGCTTAAAGTTTAGCGAGGTTCACCGTCCGATCTGAGCAACGTCGTGAAGCAGCCATAGGAAGGTACAAGATCGCAGCTGTTCGTGAGTTGTTGTGTGCTGATGCTGATCTGATCCTTTATGTTCTTTTGCAGCATTATCTGGCCCACCTCCAGCAAAACCACCGCTCGACGAGCACCAAAATGGCCAGATTCTTGTTGCCGGTTGTTCGGATACAATGCGAGTCCCTGGAATTATCGTATTATCACTCCCTGATTCAGGAGCTGATCACGTGGAAGGACTACGTGATCCAGATCGTGGTTTACAACAACATGGGCGGTGGAGCATCCACAGGCAGTGGTCTCAGTGTTAGTGGTACTGCAGGTGGTGTTGGAGGAACATCTCCTGGAGGTGGCAGTAAGATCGCCGTCGAACCGACTGACGGGGATATCGAGCAACCGGTCAAGACGGAGATGAAGGTGTTGACGGTGCCACCGAATCTGCTAGATCCGTTGGCCGAACAGAGTGTCGTTATGGCGGGATTACACAAGCATACAGAGTACATGAGGCGGTACCTTCAATGGGCCCGGTTGTGGTTGAAACCAACGCGACTTTGTCGACGACGATCGTGGTCTGGTGCACTGAGGTGCCAAAGGTACATCAGAATGGTAACTACACCTTCATCGCGACGTTGACTGAGCTGAAAAAGTACGTGCAGTACGACATCCAGGTGTTGGCGTACACGCGCCTTGGTGATGGCGCTCTCAGTACACCACCCGTGCGCATTCAGACGTTTGAGGACACACCGGGTGCACCGTCGAATGTGTCCTTCCCGGATGTGTCCTTCAGCATGGCACGCATCATCTGGGACGTGCCAGATGAACCTAATGGAGTCATACTGGCGTACCGCGTCACGTACCTGTTGAACGGCTCGCAGGCACTTAACTTCACGCAGGAGTTCCCACCATGCGATCGCACATTCCGAGCTACACAGTTGCTCGCTGAGCGTTACTATCTCTTCAGTGTGACGGCTCAGACGCGGCTAGGTTGGGGCAAGACCGCAGTGGCACTGGTGTACACCACCAACAACAGGCAGATCCCACAGGCGCCTTCAGCACCGCAGATCTCACGCTCGCAGGTGCAATCGGAGCAGATTACCTTCAGCTGGACACCAGGACGGGATGGGTTCGCACCGTTACGCTATTACACGGTTCAGTGCCGCGAGAATGAGGGCTCTTGGGCGCTTATCCCGGAGCGTGTGGATCCTGTGGTCACGGCATATACCGCAAGTGGCTTGAAACCGCATACGCACTATCAGTTCCGGATACAGGCTACGAACGATCTGGGGCCTTCTAGCTACCCAATAGCCTTCTAGCTCTCACAAGGGTGAAATTGACTTATCACACGTACACTTACACATACACACAAGGCTACATGTGTATAATCTGGACGCGAACGTCGTGTTCGATTGTGTTCTACTGTATCGATTTCATACCTGGTTATGTCACGTAGATTGGTGTTGTAGCTTGCTTTATAAGTAGCTTTGTAGCTAGTGTATAAAATTGCATGATAACTTACTAACAAACATTGCTCTGTGTCCTATATATTACTACATACGTATATCTTTATTTTCTTCACAGTGAACATCGTTCGAGATCGAGGACTATCTAAAACGGTTTCGTGAGCAACAAGTCGTTTCAATTTTGTCCACAAAACGGTAACTACATTTTCTGCATCCTTACATTCATTTATGAGCATCGCCGTTTATTCACGAAGTCAGCGTAGTGATGCGGTCCAATTAAATTGTATGACATGGGAAATTTAGCCTCTCACTCACAACCCAACGGCAATGCTAACTTCTTATAACTTTCACATTTTTGTTGAAACATTTATCTGTCGACGTTTCTTACACTTTTCGCCAAATAACACGATTTCCATAAGAGTCATAAATGTAAACTGTTGGTAAAATTTAAAACATTACTGCAAAAAATGTTTCGTTTGATAATTCATTTAGCTCTTACCACATTGAGACCTCCGAGACAAAGAGTGTTGAATGTTGACCAAATGACCAGTTGTCATGTAAGATGATATTTGTATAATACCAATGTAATTTACACAACCTCATGAAAAAATGATGGATTTTTCGATGTACATCGAAGCTATTGTTTCACATAATATTGCACATAATATTGTTTAAAACATCGTTCTAGACATAAATGCTCAATGTACAGAAATTTAATCGTTTTTTCTGTTGCACTTTTCCAACTTTGCCATCGTATATCTCAGAAACAACTAAAGAGAGAGCCTTATAATTTTCGCTTTTTGTAAGTGCTCTATTTCGTAATTCTCAAACATGTTCAAAAGTATTCCACAATATAAGTTTATCATGGGTCTCTGAACGAGTTTGTCGAAACTGTCAATTTTATTTTTCATAAGTTTATTATATTCATTTTAAAATTTGACGATACAAGTTTCCTTTATGAAAACGTTTACTATTTACTATTTGTTTATAATTAATGGAATCTTTTTATATCATACCACTTGACATCCAGAAAGAGCTTAATCAGAATTAAAAAAATAGTTCATGAATGTTTTGTAAAATATGTGGACAACATTGGAAGTCTTTTGCGAGAAAAAGATCAAATTTACCTTTGTTCCTATATTTTCTAGTGATTATCAATGTACAATTACCGATGTTCGATTTTTCTTAAATCTGGTTCAGATGCTTATTTTATGTTTTGTATGAAAAATCAAAGCTTGAGTCTCACTGGAGGCTGAAAAAGGGGCTCCATTGTAGCCCTTCGTCGGAACAGTTTGTAATATTCGCTTAAAAATACAAATCACAATCGAATTTGCAAAACTTTTAAGCATATGGTTTGTTTCACCTATTACTAAATGATACAAAAATTTGAACTTCTCCGATGAAAGAAAAAGGGAGGCTACAATACATTCACATCCCTCCCCTTAGAATCAATAACGTTAGTTAAACATAGACATTTTCATTCGCATATTAACTTTAACTTATACATTCAGCTACCCCTCGAGGAGTATTAAAAGGAATGGGAGGCTCCTATATATTTCCTCTTTGCATACTCGCTTCTCATCATTCTCTATGCAATATATGGTTAAGTATAAACCATCTGGTAAAGACCAAACTGGGACAAAATAATTTTATATTGAAATATTTACTCAGGTATACAAATTTCGTCCGACTAGTTTTAGTGTATATCATTTATATACAAAATCATCTATATACAAAAATCAACGGAATTACAATTCAACAAACGGAAAGCAAATGCTTAAAATTACATATGTTGTCCGGTTTAACTAAAATTTGGCCAGTACACTTCAACTCAACCCATACAGTTTCCTGGAAACTAATAAAATTGTTCAAAAATAGATATAATTCATTTTAGATTTATCAATGAATGATTTTTACATCATGGAGGCCGCAAAGATGCCCGTTTACATTATAAACAGATATTCTCACAAATTCAAAAGTCGTCAAAAGACGGTTCAGTTTCCTCCACCTCTTCTCTCTTCACTCATCGGTTTAAACTAAGACACTAAACTACACTAAACAACTATTTTGTTATCACTTAAAACGTGTGCTATTTTACGAACAGGAAAAATATTATTCAAGCTATAAACCAAAATAAGGTTAGGCATCAACTCCGAAAAACTCCTTTTTCAATCACTATGTTGAGTTGCATTTTGTAGAAAATGCGATTTGAAAATATTCAAAGGACTCCTAAAAAGTCCTCCTAAGGCACAAAAAAGGAGAGAGCGTGTAGCTTTGAGAGCTAAGAAGTCAAATGGCAGAGATTAATGATTACAATCACGGAACAGTGTTTTGAAAGTGAGTAGCATTACAGGTGTAATATAGCACAGGTGTAGCAGAAGAGAAAATTGCAGCAAGGCAGCGTAAGCAAATACAAGATTTTCAAAAGCTAAAGTTAATGCCATGAACTCAATGTTTGAAACAACGCGTTATTTTGCTTCACTGTTAAGGTGGGACAAATTCAAGAACACAAATAAAGGATTTGAGAGGTGTTTCCATAGATTGGATGAGGAAAACAATGGGTATAGACAGTAGCTTTTCAGAGCAATAGCAGAAAGGCCAAAGATTGGGTAAAATTATATTGGTGAGAACGAATTGTTCTTACGACAAGAGGGGCTTGAGAAGAAATGGTGGTTGTTAAACAGAGAGGGAAAAGAGGATTTGATATAAATTCCGATCGTTGATATGATATTGTGGTCAGGGAACAGAAGTATGATGTATGAGATAAAGAAATTTTGAAAAGGTAAGGTATAGCAAATAGTATTAAATGTCTCAAGAACGCGAGAGAATATGAGTGTAGCGATATTGAAAGATCATTGAAACAAAGCTAGGAATTAATTGAATCGAATGAATGCAAATGGAAATTGAAGAAAGATTAACAGACTGGTCAATGTTTGTATTACACAAGTATTCGTCAAATACCCCTGACTGTTCCCCTTAAACAAGAATAGCCCGAATTAAATCGAGTTAATCAGCTAGTTTAAATATATGACCATACATGTTCGTTGTGTGAAATATAATACTCCATGTTTTTTTTAATAAGGAAATAGTTCTAGTATTTAATAATGCAAGATGTTCAAAACAACGAACAACATACACAGTACGTACATCACGTTTAGAGTATAATAAAAGTTCATTAATTTTGAAAAAGTCTCGACGACAGCAGAATCCCTTTACATCAATCAATAAGATCAATAGATCGCACCTCGCTGGTGATTGTTTCCGGCCTCGTGCTTTTTCACTTACTTATTTGTCGCTTAAATCTCCCTCCTTTGTACGGTCAACACCTTGGGCAAGGAGAAACTTAAATTTCATGCAGCGCGATGGAGTTGCTGTCTATGAAATCGGGCGATAATGGAAAATCTTTTGCCTCCAAAAGGGGCGCTATAAATACTCTCGCGATGACGTACCTTCATCTTTCCGCGCGTGTTCATGTGAAAGGACTAATTGACCAGCTACGACTCTGTATGGCCCCAAGCAATTACCAAGATGATGATTTGTAATGATAGTAAATTTTCAATAATACGTTGGGCGTAATAGGTGTTGTTAAATTTGAAATATCACTAAAGATCCATACTTCTCTCTTAATAAACGGGAAAAAATTCAAATTAAGCGAATTGCGGTGTGTTTAATTTCCGACAAGAGGCCCATGCAATCACGAAAGTTTCACCAACTGTTTCTGGCTATAGCTTTCTGCAATTACTGCTAGACACTCTCTTGGCTCCATTTGCTTTCCGAAAGGCCACAAGCAAATGTAGCAATAAATCGATCAGGTGGAAATGAATCTTGAAAAGAATATTGCGTCCGATTTTGATATTGCGGGACAGATGCTATATGCCTTAATATTGGATTGGATTGTTGACACCTCTAGAAAGTTCTACGATTGAACTCCTTCTTAACACGTCCTCGATATTCTCAGATGCGTATCTGAGTACTATAAATATTAATAAGACATATACCTGTGGTATCGATCAACAAGACGGGTTATTTGGAAGGAGAAGATAACTCAGAATTCATGCTTGACCATACATTTTTTCATTGCATTTTTAGATCTTATTGGTTTGACAAAATGGTTCCTCGAAATTCATTTTATATATCCTACTCATGCTAGTAATCTAAAATTCTGTTAAAAGTTCATAGATCAAGTAGTATTATGCGTAGCGTTGATTTCAACTCGTCCAGCATATTAAATTCAATGCACAATTGACACAAAGCAATTATTTTAAACAATGCTTCAAACAAAAACTCATTTCTTTAATTTAAAAGAAATCTTCATTTTCCAAAATCCTTCACGTGTGAAAACAAAAAATCCCATCACTTGTTAAAGAGAGAATCCCTTCACTCGCTTAAGAAAATAGTTCATCTTTTCGAGAAAGCGTAGCTGAACAGTCCATGGACCGAGAAATATCGTTACATATTGCGACTAAATACAAATACCAATACAATCATGTATACATATTTTTTGTTTAGTTATACTGCTAAGACTTAGCAACGTTGGAAAAAATGATTCCATTTTTCATATTTTTTTAATTTTTCTACTTCACCCTTATGCTATGATGTTTATCTTGCTTTGTAAATCGAATTATGCCACGAGTGATTTTTGTTTTAGAAAATATCTATGAGGGTTCAAAATCAATCTAAAATTCAGCAGGGAGGTTCGAAGAACCGCTCGAACGCCTTGGCCAGCATATACAAGCAATCGATCTTGTATTCCACGATTAAGTGCGCTATTTGCGTAGCCGCAGACTTTTTCTCACAAATATTCTCGATAGAGTCGTCAGCAATAAGCTCATATGTCATCAGAGCCAGGGCACAGTCAACTTTTTTCGTTATAGTTGCATTCAAATGGGCGTTCATGCACCGCCTCATGTGCATCAATAATCGACAGAATTGTTAGCACTTTCATTTCATCTATTGTCAATTCGCGGTTGAAAGTCGGCGTTTGCTCCATCGTTGGTCACTGCAAATGCAAATCGTCCCTTGCGAGGAAAAGCTTATAAAATAGGGTATGGGGCAGATATGTATTTAAAATTACCTAAGATTATACTAGCTTAGGGCTGTTTGATGCTGCGAATTCACGCTGACTTTTTTTCTCACACACAGCTTCCTTCAGCATGCAGTCACGTCAAAGCATCACACGTTAATAATGCAATTGGCTAGAAACATACTCATATATAAGGCTAGTTACACGCTCTCGCTAATTTCGTGACAGTGCCTGACTCTACCACAGCTGTAAATGTTGTAACGTTGCTCCGTAATGCTAAAGTGAAATGATAGCGTGGAAGGAAAATTTCAGTGTCGTTTTATGCAGAGCTGCACTGTACTCCCCACCTATGTGTGAGTTCGTGCTGAAGCTTTCAAATGCAATCGTGTTAAACGATCAAATGCATATCATTTCTATACTATCTGGAAAATCTGTGACGAATCATTTGAGGGCCTTATTTTTTCCTAAAGAGTGCTAGAGATCTTAAATATCAGGGTGTTTTCATAACAGTAAAAGTTAGTGTAAAATGAGGATAAAGAAATTGTGCTAAAGGATGTATTTTTTAATGTTTCCAGCTGTCGTTTATGTTGAAGTGATGTGTGGCGAAAAAGCGGCAAACTCCGCGGCTCGTATATTCTTTCAAAAAAAAAATTAACCATTTGTTTGTAAGGCCACAAGATCGAAAACTCGACTTAAATTTCGTTTTAACACATTAAAAGCCGGCGACTGAAAAATGATTTGATAACTTGAGTGCCGCGTCACCCATAAATTGGAAACATTTCTAAGGTGGCCAAGTTTAGAGGAAAAGTTTATAACTGTTCGTAAAATAGAACAGTATATTCGCATATTTGTCATATACAATTTTAAACAACAGTTTTAATAATTAAAACATGTGTGGTATTTCACGAAACATTGTCCAAGATGTTAAGGTACTAAGCATTCAGCACACATAAAGCTACTCTCGCTTCTTTTTTTACTAGCAGAGCAATCTTCACACGGACATCGTACATATCGGTTTTTTCCTAAGCCACCAATTTTGGTTACTTTATTTTTTTACATATCACCAGCAAGTCTCAGAGGGCTATCATATTTCGGTGTGCGAGGTGTAGTATCAAGTACAGCAGTGCATGATGTTTGAGAATCAAAAGTATTAGAAGTATCATTTAATGACCCAAAAACGTCCAATGGTGTGTAAAAATTGTTAATATTTCATGGTGTTGCCATTCAGTTCAATATAAACTCTAAATGCATCAAACATGGCGCAATATACAAGAAACAAGACTGTCTTCTTTGATCAATTCACCGTTTTTCCCATGATGGAATAGTATGATAAATACAGATCAGCCAAATCTACACCCATTATATATTTGTTATAGTCTAAGACGGAATGTGATTCTATAATTTCTTGTTTCGTTTTCCAGTGAATTTTATTTGTTTTTATCAAATCTTCTAACCGAGTCAGCCCGAAATAAAGCTATCTGCGGCTGTTGGGAGGAAATGCCTTTCAGCTCACAAAAAATTATCCAAATCTAAATACGGCCAGGCCGTTCTTAAATAAATAACAATAACAATCAAATCTTCTGAATGTAGCGTGGAAATCATGTATATGGTCTTCTGTTTCGGCTTCCATGACTGTACTAAAACATCACATTTTCGTTTATAGCTATATTCACCAGTTTTCAGTCTGAAGTGCCATAAAAACTCGGGAACACCCCTAGTTGCTCTAATTGTACCACAAACTCGTGTACCATTTTCCAGAAGCAATGCAGTGGTGTCTCAAATGTAATTTGTTTTCAAGTAATGACATAATTGTCTGATAAAATTTTATTCCTTCCGCACAGTAAATTTCCATGTTGCAAACATATCCGGTTTTAGTTTCTCATAGTATACGGCAAAGTAGACCGTAGTTTATTATTTTTGCCGGATTGTGTATTTTTATAAATAGTTTTCCACGCCATGGAATAATGGCTTCATCGAGCGAAAGTTCTTTCCTAGGCGTATATACTGATTTCAATTTATCTAATAAATAGCTCAGAATGGGATGAGTCTTTTGGAGGTTGTTAGATCCGGTTATTTTGTGATTGTTTGAAAAATGGCACGTGCTCCACATCTGGGGAAATCTATTACGCGGCATTAAGGTATTGAACGATGGTGTTCTCGTTTAAAATTCGGAGCTCCGGTATTCATATTTTACATCTTTCTTTACCTGGTCCATCATTGTAATAACGCTGAGAAATTTTTTCATCTCGGCTAGACTAATACCTTGCCCTTATTATGCTGGTAAGAGATGTTAGATTCATTGCCTATCTGTGGACATTTCACTATGAGACTATGCCTATCTGTGGACATTTCACTATCGCTGGAATCATCGGACACACTTGAGTACTGTAGTGGAATAGCTCTTGATCTTTTTCTTGGAGCGACATCACTAACGCTGTCCTCAAGTTATACAACAGAATCAACTGAATTTATCGTATAATCCGATAGGGAGTCTTCAATATGCTCATTCTTAATTTTACTCACATTATATGAGTAATCTCATACAAAAATATGAGTAATGATACAAAAAATACAATTTCCACAAGAATATTGAGCGTACGATATGGTAATTTCGAAATTCACTCTTCGAAAGTGATTGTTGCAGAAATTATTACGTCAACCATGCGAAATGCTCAGAATGCTGCGATTTCGCTGGCATTCAAGTGATAGATCTATAAGCCCGTGTTGTCGCGAGCTGGCGCTCAAGTGACAGTTTCATAATCCCGCGTTTTCATGGGGTCGGTTGTCAATGTGTTAAGCACTCGCTATAGTGATCTCGACCCGTGAAGATCGAGAATTTTATCCATTTGATACACGCTTCGAGGTCAACCCCGATACACAGTGTTCGAAAAAACGCAGCAATGGAAAAATCTACGATATCCAAACGTGACTCGGAAGCATGTCTGAAGCAACAGACTGGAAAAAACACGATGGAGCTCCGTAGCGCGGCCAAAACCTGCATGCCGAACGAAGTGTGGAGCGCGCAAAAACGTATCGAGCGTCGTTCCGAGAGCGCACTAGACATGGTAAGGAAGTACGAGCAACGAAAAATGCAGCGTGGTGGAGACCAATCCAGCGGTTAATATCAGGCGCTCATTAAAATATCCAAAGCTAAGCGGCGAGAATCTCTTGATGCACGTAAGACGTGGAATGTTTGGAAGGAAATGAGATCAAGAAAAGAAGTGTTATATTGAATAAACCATGACAAATGGGACTGCAATGCCTAATTAGAAAAAAAACAATGTGTTTGTTTGTATTGTCAACAATGTGTTAATCTAACATTTTATTGTAAATCCCATTCGTGGCAAACTCACATAATGCTATTTATTTCAAAAACAAATCCAACGCAACAATTCGAGAAACTACTTCGCTCTTTATTTTCTCAAACTGCTACTTGATAGCTTGCCATTATGCGTAGAGATTGAGACGCACGCATCATACTATTGAGACGCACGCAGGATCGCCTTGAGCTTGATGCATCACACGAATAAACACAACGGATGGTATCGCCCATACAATCGCCCATACATCTTGAACACGGCTCCATATCATCTTGACCAAGATAAAAGAAATCATGGTTCGCCAACACCCGGTAATCGATGGTGTCGAC
>NC_071293.1:12682568-12750068 GCF_943737925.1 Anopheles nili
CATGAGGGGTAATAGAATCTCTACCGATGAGAAGTCATCAGTTGAATTGAGTTGAGTAATCATAATCACCGAGCGGAACGAGCACGAGTGGATCGAAAAAATATAAGAAAGCTAAATCGGATCTTATTGGATTTCGACGAGGCAAAGGAAAGCAAGATAAGCTGCGAATTTTTGGAGTAATGTAAAAAGAATCTAAGGCCCAGCATCATTGTCTGTTGCTTATATAATCAATTGCATGACGACACATTCGCATTCTGTTTCACGTCAGTTGGATGATACCGGCGGAGTTGAGAGCTCATACTCTATGAGCCAGAGTACATTAATAATTGAACAGAGAGGTTGACTCTGTGATTTGCGAGCGGTTGAGACTATCATACAACAAATTTTTTTCGCGTTTTAGGGTTGAAGATTGGAATATTGCTTTGTTTCTTGGTTAAACGCCGTTTGCTGCGAAGGAAATGTAAACCGATTTTTTAATTGAGATACTACTTTTAGTATATTTCATTATATTTCAAGCTCAAGTACAGTGTTCAATGCTTTTCAAGCATAATTATATCAACTGAGGTTTAATAATATTTGAACATAGATATTTGTATTATAACAAGCATATTTGAATCAACTTTGGCTTAATCATAGCTGAAAACAAATAATAAATGATTTTTTTGGTATTGAAACAAGCTTTTTTGTAACAAGTGAGCCTTCCTCATATTTGAAAACAATGACATAATTTATATAATAGAGAAGGTCAATATTTTTGTCAATCAGTAATACATGGGAAATATATGTTATACAATAAAAATATTGTTACTCCCCGAAGCGATTGGGAGAACTGTTAAGATCGTTGAGCTCTGGAAAAAAGGCAGGCTGAAAATCGAGAGCGAGTATAAAAACAATCAAACTGCCTTGCGAGAGTGCGAGCGGAAAGATGTGTAAGAAAACAACCCAAACTAAACTCACTGAAAAGCATATGACCTCAGATAGTCGAGCTTACAAAGAATTGGTTATCTTTTGAATATGTTAATAGTGACTCGTAGGGGTATTGAAATATAGAAGGATATACTCTGTTTCGCAAAAAGAAGAAAAAGAAGAAGAAGATGAAGAAGAATAAGAGGAAGAAAGATCCGGGAAAGACAGAAGGAAGAGGATACTACTTCACAAAAATATAGGCTTAAAGTTTAGCGAGGTTCACCGTCCGATCTGAGCAACGTCGTGAAGCAGCCATAGGAAGGTACAAGATCGCAGCTGTTCGTGAGTTGTTGTGTGCTGATGCTGATCTGATCCTTTATGTTCTTTTGCAGCATTATCTGGCCCACCTGCAGCATAACCACCGCTCGACGAGCACCAAAATGGCCAGATTCTTGTTGCCGGTTGTTCGGATACAATGCGAGCCCCTGGAATTATCGTTATATCACAAACGAAGCTCAGCGCAACTACTTGATTCAGGAGCTGATCACGTGGAAGGACTACGTGATCCAGATCGTGGTTTACAACAACATGGGCGGTGGAGCATCCACAGGCAGTGGTCTCAGTGTTAGTGGTACTGCTGGTGGTGTTGGAGGAACATCTCCTGGAGGTGGCAGTAAGATCGCCGTCGAACCGACTGACGGGGATATCGAGCAACCGGTCAAGACGGAGATGAAGGTGTTGACGGTGCCACCGAATCTGCTAGATCCGTTGGCCGAACAGAGTGTCGTTTTTGCGGGATTACACTAGCATACAGAGTACATGAGGCGGTACCTTCAATGGGCCCGGTTGTGGTTGAAACCAACGCGACTTTGTCGACGACGATCGTGGTCCGGTGCACTGAGGTGCCAAAGATACATCAGAATGGCCACTACACCTTCACCGCGACGTTGACTGAGCTGAAAAAGTACGTGCAGTACGACATCCAGGTGTTGGCGTACACGCGCCTTGGTGATGGCGCTCTCAGTACACCACCCGTGCGCATTCAGACGTTTGAGGACACACCGGGTGCACCGTCGAATGTGTCCTTCCCGGATGTGTCCTTCAGCATGGCACGCATCATCTGGGACGTGCCAGATGAACCTAATGGAGCCATACTGGCGTACCGCGTCACGTACCTGTTGAACGGCTCGCAGGCACTTAACTTCACGCAGGAGTTCCCACCATCCGATCGCACATTCCGAGCTACACAGTTGCTCGCTGAGCGTTACTATCTCTTCAGTGTGACGGCTCAGACGCGGCTAGGTTGGGGCAAGACCGCAGTGGCACTGGTGTACACCACCAACAACAGGCAGATCCCACAGGCGCCTTCAGCACCGCAGTTCTCACGCTCGCAGGTGCAATCGGAGCAGATTACCTTCAGCTGGACACCAGGACGGGATGGGTTCGCACCGTTACGCTATTATACGGTTCAGTGCCGCGAGAATGAGGGCTCTTGGGCGCTTATCCCGGAGCGTGTGGATCCTGCGGTCACGGCATATACCGCAAGTGGCTTGAAACCGCATACGCACTATCAGTTCCGGATACAGGCTACGAACGATCTGGGGCCTTCTAGCTACCCAATAGCCTTCTAGCTCTCACAAGGGTGAAATTGACTTATCACACGTACACTTACACATACACACAAGCACACGAGAATGAACTATGTGATAATGATGAAAAATATGGCGTTGCAAAAGTACACGAGCAGCATATAAAGGGATGGCTACATGTGTATATTCTGGACGCGAACGTCGTGTTCGATTGTATTCTACTGTATCGATTTCATACCTGGTTATGTCACGTAGATTGGTGTTGTAGCTTGCTTTATAAGTAGCTTTGTAGCTAGTGTATAAAATTGCATGATAACTTACTAACAAACATTGCTCTGTGTCCTATATATTACTACATACGTATTTTTTTAATTTCTTCACAGTGAACATCGTTCGAGATCGAGGACTATCTAAAATGGTTTCGTGAGCAACAAGTCATTTCATTTTTGTCCACAAAACGGTAACTACATTTTCTGCATCCTTACATACATTTATGAGCATCGCCGTGTATTCACGAAGTCAGCGTAGTGATGCGGTTCCATTAAATTGTATGACATGGGAAATTTAGCCTCTCACTCACAACCCAACGGCAATGCTAACTTCTTATAACTTTCACATTTTTGTTGAAACATTTATCTTTCGACGCTCCTTACACTTTTCGCCAAATAACACGATTTCCATAAGTGTCATAAATGTAAACTGTTGGTAAAATTTAAAACATTACTGCAAAAAATGTTTCGTTTGAGAATTCATTTAGCTCTTTCCACATTGAGACCTCCGAGACAAAGAGTGTTGAATGTTGACCAAATGACCAGTTGTCATGTAAGATGATGTTTGTATAATACCAATGTAATTTACACAACCTCAGGAAAAAATGATGGATTTTTCGATGTACATCGAAGCTATTGTTTCACATAATATTGCACATAATATTGTTTAAAACATCGCTCTAGACATAAATGCTCAATGTACAGAAATTTAATCGTTTTTTCTGTTGCACTTTTCCAACTTTGCCATCATATATCTGAGAAAAAACTAAAAAGAGAGCCTTACAATTTTCGCTTTTTGTTAATCCTCTATTTCGTAATTCACAACCATGTTCAAAACTATTCCACAATATAAGTTTATCATGGGTCTCTGAACGAGTTTGTAGAAACTGTCAATTTTATTTTTCATAAGTTTATTATATTCATTTTAAATTTGACGATACAAGTTTCCTTTATGAAAACGTTTACTATTTACTATTTGTTTATAATTAATGGAATCTTTTTATATCATACCACTTGACATCCAGAAAGAGCTTAATCAGAATTAAAAAAATAGTTCATGAATGTTTTGTAAAATATGTGAACAATATTGGAAGTCTTTAGCGAGAAAAAGATCAAATTTACCTTTATTCCTATATTTTCTAGTGATTATCAATGTCCAATTACCGATGTTCGATTTTGCTTAAATCTGGTTCAGATGCTTATTTTATGTTTTGTATGAAAAATCAAAGCTTGAGTCTCACTGGAGGCTGAAAAAGGGGCTCCATTGTAGCCCTTCGTCGGAACAGTTTGTAATATTCGCTTAAAAATACAAATCGCAATCGAATTTGCAAAACTTTTACAATGATACAAAAATTTGAACTTCTCCGATGGAAGAAAAAGGGAGGCTACAATACATTCACATCCCTCCCCTTAGAATCAATAACGTTAGTTAAACATAGACATTTTCATTCGCATATTAACTTTTATGTATACACTCAACTACCCTTCGAGGGGTAGGAAAAGAAATGGGAGGCTCCTATATATTTCCTCTTTGCATACTCGATTCTCATCATTCTTTATGCAATATATGGTTAAGTATAAACCATCTGGTAAAGACCAAACTGGGACAAAATAATTTTATATTGAAATATTTACTCAGGTATACAAATTTCGTCCTACTAGTTTTAGTGTGTATCATTTAAATACAAAATCATCTATATACAAAAATCAACGGAATTACAATTCAACAAACGGAAAGCAAATGCTTAAAATTACATATGTTGTCCGGTTTAACTAAAATTTGACCAGTACACTTCAACTCAACCCATACAGTTTCCTGGAAACTAATAAAATTGTTCAAAAATAGAAATAATTCATTTTAGATTTATCAATGAATGATTTTTACATCATGGAGGGCGCAAAGATGCCCGTTTGCATAATAAACAGATATTCTCACAAATTCAAAAGTCGTCAAAAGACGGTTCAGTTTCCTCCACCTCTTCTCTCTTCACTCATCGGTTTAAACTAAGACAATAAACTCCACTGAACAACTATTGTGTTATCACTTAAAACGTGTGCTATTTTGCGAACAGGAATAATATTCTTCAAGCTATAAACTAAAACAAGGTTAGGCATCAACTCCGTAAAACTCCTTTTTCAATCACTATGTTGAGTTGCATTTTGTAGAAAATGCGATTTGAAAATATTTAAAGGACTGCTAAAAAGTCCTTCTAAGGCACGAAAAAAAGGAGAGAGCGTGTAGCTTTGAGAGCTAAGAATTCAAATGGCAGAGATTAATGATTACAATCACGGAACAGTGTTTTGAAAGTGAGTAGCATTACAGGTGTAATATAGCACAGGTGTAGCAGAAGAAAAAATTGCTGCAAGGCAGCGTAAGCAAATACAAGATTTTCAAAAGCTAAAGTTAATGCCATGAACTCAATGTTTGAAACAACGCGTTATTTTGCTTCACTGTTAAGGTGGCACAATTTCAAGAACACAAATAAAGGATTCGAGAGGTGTTTCCATAGATTGAATGAGGAAAACAATGGCTATAGACAGTAGCTTTTCAGAGCAGTAGCAGAAAGGTCAAAGATTGGGTAAAATTATATTGGTGAGAACGAATTGTTCTTACGACAAGAAGGGTTTGAGAAGAAATGGTGGTTGTTAAACAGAGAGGGAAAAGAGGATTTGATATAAATTCCGATCGTTGATATGATATTGTGGTCAGGGAACAGGAGTATGATGTATGAGATAAAGAAATTTTGAAAAGGTAAGGTATAGCAAATAGTATTAAATGTCTCAAGAACGCGAGAGAATATGAGTGTAGCGAAATTGAAAGATCATTGAAACAAATCTAGGAATTAATTGAATCGAATGAATGCAAATGGAAATTGAAGAAAGACTAACAGACTCGTCAATATTTGTAGTACACAAGTATTCGTCAAATACCCCGGACTGTTCTCCTTAAGCAACAATAGCCCGAATTAAATCGAGTTAATCAGCTAGTTTAAATATATGACCATACATGTTCGTTGTGTGAAATATAATACTCCATGTTTTTTTTAATAAGGAAATAGTTCTAGTATTTAATAATGCAAGATGTTCAAAACAACGAACAACATACACAGCACGTACATCACGTATAGAGCATAATAAAAGTTCATTAATTTTGAAAAAGTCTCGACGACAGCAGAATCCATTTACATCAATCAATAAGATATAGATCGCACCTCGCTGGTGATTGTTTCCGGCCTCGTGCTTTTTCACTTGCTTATTTGTCGCTTAAATCTCCCTCCTTTGTACGGTCAACACCTTGTGCAAGGAGAAACTTAAATTTCATGCAGCGCGATGGAGTTGCTGTCTATCAAATCGGTGACTTGCGATAATGGAAAATCTTTTGCCTCCAAAAGGGGCGCTATAAATACTCTCGCGATGACGTACCTTCATCTTTCCGCGCGTGTTCATGTGAAAGGACTAATTGACCAGCTACGACTCTGTCTGGCCCCAAGCAATTACCTAGATGATGATTTGTAATGATAGTAAATTTTCAATAATACGTTGGGCGTAATAGGTGTTGTTAAATTTGTAAAATCACTAAAGATCCATACTTCTCTCTTAATAAACGGAAAAAAATTCAAATTAAGCGAATTGCGGTGTGTTTAATTTCTGACAAGAGGCCCTTGCAATCACGAAAGTTTCACCAACTGTTCTAGCTATAGATTTTTGCAATTACTGCTAGACACTCTCTTGGCTCCATTTGCTTTCCGAAAAGCCACAACCAAATGTAGCAATAAATCGATCAGGTGGAAATGAATCTTGAAAAGAATATTGCGTCCGATTTTGATATTGCGGGACAGATGCTATATGCCTTAATATTGGATTGGATTGTTGACACCTCTAGAAAGTTCTACGATTGAACTCCTTCTTAACACGTCCTCGATACTCTCAGATGCGTATCTGAGTACTATAAATATTAATAAGACATATACCTGTGGTATCGATCAACAAGACGGGCTATTTGAAAGGAGAAGATAACTCAGAATTCATGCTTGACCATACATTTTTTCATTGCATTTTTAGATCTTATTGGTTTGACAAAATGGTTCCTCGAAATTCATTTTATATACCCTACTCATGCTAGTAATCTAAAATTCTGTTAAAAGTTCATAGATCAAGTAGTATTATGCGTAGCGTTGATTTCAACTCGTCCAGTGTATTAAATTCAATGCACAATTGACACAAAGCAATTAATTTAAACAATGCTTCAAACAAAAACTCATTTCTTTAATTTAAAAGAAATCTTCATTTTCCAAAATCCTTCACGTGTGAAAACAAAACATCCCATCACTTGTTAAAGAGAAAATCCCTTCACTCGCTTAAGAAAATAGTTCATCTTTTCGAGAAAGCGTAGCTGAACAGTCCATGGACCGAGAAATATCGTTACATATTGCGACTAAATACAAATACCAATACAAACATGTATACATATTTTTTGTTTAGTTATACTGCTAAGACTTAGCAACGTTGGAAAAAAGATTCCATTTTTCATACTTTTTAATTTTTCTACTTCACCCTTATTTTATGTTGTTTATCTTGCTTTATAAATCGAATTATGCCACGAGTGATTTTAGTTTTAGAAAATATCTGTGAGGGTTCAAAATCAATCTAAAATTCAGCAGGGAGGTTCGAAGAACCGCTCGAACGCGTTGGCCAGCATATACAAGCAATCGATCTTGTATTCCACGATTAAGTGCGCTATTTGCGTAGCCGCAGACTTTTTCTCACAAATATTCTCGATAGAGTTGTCAGCAATAAGCTCATATGTCATCAGAGCCAGGGCACCATCAACTTTTTTCGTTATAGTTGCATTCAAATGGGCGTCATGCACCGCCTCATGTGCATCAATAATCGACAGAATTGTTAGCACTTTCATTTCATCTATTGTCAATTCGCGGTTGAAAGTCGGCGTTTGCTCCATCGTTGGTCACTGCAAATGTAAATCGTCCCGTGCGAGGAAAAGCTTATAAAATAGGGTATGGGGCAGATATGTATTTAAAATTACCTAAGATTATACTAGCTTAAGGCTGTTTGATGCTGCGAATTCACGCTGACTTTTTTTCTCACACACAGCTTCCTTCAGCATGCAGTCACGTCAAAGCATCACACGTTAATAATGCAATCGGCTAGAAACATACTCATATATAAGGCTAGTTACACGCTCTCGCTAATTTCGTGACAGTGCCTGACTCTACCACAGCTGTAAATGTTGTAACGTTGCTCCGTAATGCTAAAGTGAAATGATAGCGTGGAAGGAAAATTTCAGTGTCGTTTTATGCAGAGCTGCACTGTACTCCCCACCTATGTGTGAGTTCGTGCTGAAGCTTTCAAATGCAATCGTGTTAAACGATCAAATGCATATCATTTCTATACTATCTGGAAAATCTGTGACGAATCATTTGAGGGCCTTATTTTTTCCTAAAGAGTGCTAGAGATCTTAAATATCAGGGTGTTTTCATAACAGTAAAAGTTAGTGTAAAATGAGGATAAAGAAATTGTGCTAAAGGATGTATTTTTTAATGTTTCCAGCTGTCGTTTATGTTGAAGTGATGTGTGGCGAAAAAGCGGCAAACTCCGCGGCTCGTATATTCTTTCAAAAAAAAAATTAACCATTTGTTTGTAAGGCCACAAGATCGAAAACTCGACTTAAATTTCGTTTTAACACATTAAAAGCCGGCGACTGAAAAATGATTTGATAACTTGAGTGCCGCGTCACCCATAAATTGGAAACATTTCTAAGGTGGCCAAGTTTAGAGGAAAAGTTTATAACTGTTCGTAAAATAGAACAGTATATTCGCATATTTGTCATATACAATTTTAAACAACAGTTTTAATAATTAAAACATGTGTGGTATTTCACGAAACATTGTCCAAGATGTTAAGGTACTAAGCATTCAGCACACATAAAGCTACTCTCGCTTCTTTTTTTACTAGCAGAGCAATCTTCACACGGACATCGTACATATCGGTTTTTTCCTAAGCCACCAATTTTGGTTACTTTATTTTTTTACATATCACCAGCAAGTCTCAGAGGGCTATCATATTTCGGTGTGCGAGGTGTAGTATCAAGTACAGCAGTGCATGATGTTTGAGAATCAAAAGTATTAGAAGTATCATTTAATGACCCAAAAACGTCCAATGGTGTGTAAAAATTGTTAATATTTCATGGTGTTGCCATTCAGTTCAATATAAACTCTAAATGCATCAAACATGGCGCAATATACAAGAAACAAGACTGTCTTCTTTGATCACTTCTCCGTTTTTCCCATGATGGAATAGTATGATAAATACTGATCAGCCAAATCTACACCCATTATATATTTGTTATATTCTAAGACGGAGTGTGATTCTATAATTTCTTGTTTCGTTTTCCAGTGAATTTTATTTGTTTTTATCAAATCTCCTAACCGAGTCAGCCCGAAATAAGGCTATCTGCGGCTGTTGGGAGGAAATGCCTTTCAGCTCACAAAAAATTATCCAAATCTAAATACGGCCAGGCCGTTCTTAAATAAAAAACAATAACAATCAAATCTTCTGAATGTAGCGTGGAAATCATGTATATGGTCTTCTGTTACGGCTTCCATGACTGTACTAAAACATCACATTTTCGTTTATAGCCATATTCACCAGTTTTCAGTATGAAGTGCCATAAAAACTCGGGAACACCCCTAGTTGCTCTAATTGTACCACAAACTTGTGTACCATTTTCCAGATGCGATGCAGTGGTGTCTCAAATGTAATTTGTTTTCAAGTAATGACATAATTGTCTGATATAATTTTATTCCTTCCGCACAGTATATTTCCATGTTGCAAATATATCCGGTTCTAGTTTCCCATAGTATACGGCAAAGTAGACCGTAGTTTATTATTTTTGCCGGATTGTGTATTTTTATAAATAGTTTTCCACGCCATGGAATAATGGCTTCAACGAGCGAAAGTTCTTTCCTAGGCGTATATACTGATTTCAATTTATCTAATAAATAGCTCAGAATGGGATGAGTCTTTTGGAGGTTGTTAGATCCGGTTATTTTGTGATTGTTTGAAAAATGACACGTGCTCCACATCTGGGGAAATCTATTACGCGGCATTACAGTATTGAACGATGGTGTTCTCGTTTAAAATTCGGAGCTCCGGTATTCACCTTTTACATCTTTCTTTACCTGGTCCATCATTGTAATAACGCTAAGAAATTTTTTCATCACGGCTAGACTAATTCCTTGTCCTTATTATGCTGGTAAGATATGTTAGATTCATTGCCTATCTGTGCACATTTCACTATGAGACTATGCCTATCTGTGGACATTTCACTATCGCTGGAATCATCGGACACACTTGAGTACTGTAGTGGAATAGCTCTTGATCTTTTTCTTGGAGCGATATCACTATCGCTGTCCTCAAGTTATACAACAGAATCAACTGAATTTATCGTATAATCCGATAGGGAGTCTTCAATATGCTCATTCTTAATTTCAGTCACATTATATGAGTAATCTCATACAAAAATATGAGTAATGATACAAAAAAATACAATTTCCACAAGAATATTAAGCGTACGATATGGTAATTTCGAAATTCACTCTTCGAAAGTGATTGTTGCAGAAATTATTACGTCAACCATGCGAAATGCTCAGAATGCTGCGATTTCGCTGGCATTCAAGTGATAGATCTATAAACCCGTGTTGTCGCGAGCTGGCGCTCAAGTGACAGTTTCATAATCCCGCGTTTTCATGGGGTCGGTTGTCAATGTGTTAAGCATTCGCTATAGTGATCTCGACCCGTGAAGATCGAGAATTTTATCCATTTGATACACGCTTCGAGGTCAACCCCGATACACAGTGTTCGAAAAAACGCAGCAATGGAAAAATCTACGATATCCAAACGTGACTCGGAAGCATGTCTGAAGCAACAGACTGGAAAAAACACGATGGAGCTCCGTAGCGCGGCCAAAACCTGCATGCCGAACGAAGTGTCGAGCGCGCAAAAACGTATCGAGCGTCGTTCCCAGAGCGCACTAGACATGGTAAGGAAGTACGAGCAACGAAAAATGCAGCGTGGTGGAGACCAATCCAGCGGTTAATATCAGGCGCTCATTAAAATATCCAAAGCTAAGCGGCGAGAATCTCTTGATGCACGTAAGACGTGGAATGTTTGGAAGGAAATGAGATCAAGAAAAGAAGTGTTATATTGAATAAACCATGACAAATGGGACTGCAATGCCTAATTAGAAAAAAAAAACAATGTGTTTGTTTGTATTGTCAACAATGTGTTAATCTAACATTTTATTATAAATCCCATTCGTGGCAAACTCACATAATGCTATTTATTTCAAAAACAAATCCAACGCAACAATTCGAGAAACTACTTCGCTCTTTATTTTCTCAAACTGCTACTTGATAGCTTGCCATTATGCGTAGAGATTGAGACGCACGCATCATACTATTGAGACGCACGCAGGATCGCCTTGAGCTTGATGCATCACACGAACAAACACAACGGATGGTATCGCCCATACATCTTGAACACGGCTCCATATCATCTTGACCAAGATAAAAGAAATCATGGTTCGCCAACACCCGGTAATCGATGGTGTCGACTGGCTTTCTATCAAACGTTTTGAATCATTTTTCTTGAGTAGTAAAGTGCTTCAAATTGCACCGGTGTGAAGGCTGAGAACAGACATACCAAGAAAGGTGAGCTTCGGAGGTGGTTTTGAAAGTTTCCTCTTGCGAGTGTCTGATCCTCGTTTGTAGAACTAAAATTTTAAAACAATTTGTATTCGGTGATAACATTTGAGTTTATTTTGACGACATTTGTACTCTTAAGTGAATATTTTGTGATGAAAATCTATACCCTAACACCTTTTAGCTGGAAACTGGAAAACTTATACTTCTTCACAGAAACTTATACTTATACAATAGATAGTTTTAAGAAGCGCATACGCAATATTTAGGACAAATCGGATGACAATGTGTATATGAAACTTTTGTATTTTGCAGGGTACAGGAAGGTTTGGCTTCTTTACAAAAAGACTTATATAACATGTTCAGACAAATAGGTCATCATCTGAATTTTTTAAAGCTATTAAAAGGCATACATATTGTTTCATAATTGATGTAGAGCTAATAGGGGTAGAGGTAGAGTGGTACAGAAGATGCCCTATTTCGTCGGTGTAACGGATGCTTTCGGTTTTGCTCCAAAAAGTTGAAAGTAGCATGTTTACCGTATTGCCGAAAAATCTGTCATCGTTTGTACTTTTGGCGAAAATAATAGAATTTTTCGACGGACAGGTTGTATGGAAGCCACGCTTATTTCTTGAGCGGGGTGGTTGAAACTTTGGACTCTTTTGCAACATATAAAAAGAAGCATATGTTCTAAATTTCGGCCAGATTTGTGTCTTGTAATTTTAAGTGAACAACATAGCTTTTTTATGGAGGGTTGTATGGGATCCTCCCTTTGTTTATCATAGAGAGAGTTGAAACTTCGCCAGTCTTAGTTGTAAGTAATGAAACGCCTATGTACCAAATTTTAGATAAATTGGGCATCAGTTGTATTGTAAAGTGAACATTCAAGAAATGAAGTTGTAAGGAAGACCGCTTTTCGGGGGGTTCTAAAACCATAAAAATCAAATCCCTAATTAGAGACCTTCATACAAGTTTGGTGCGAATCGGTCACAACCAACATTCGCGACCATAGGCACAAATAATTAAATAAATAATTGCATAAATATTGATATACATATATATATATATATATATATATATATATATATATATATATATATATATATATATATATATATATATATAGATATATAGATATATATATATATGTATATATATATATATATATATATATATATATATATATATATATATATATATATATATATATATATATATATATATATAAATATATTTGTATATGTAGCTTAATATATAATTTATAAATATACACACACACACATATATATATATATATATATATATATATATATATATATATATATATATATATATATATATATATATATATATATTTATATATATATATATATATATATATATATATATATATATATATATATATATATATATCTATATATATATATATATATATATATATATGTATATATATATATATATATACATATATATATATATATATATATATATATATATATATATATATATATATGTATATATATATATATATATATATATATATATATATATATATATATATATATATATATATATATATATATATATATATATATATATATATATATATATTTATATAAATGTATTAACAAGCACTGTTTTGTTGAAATAATGTTATTATTATTACATGCTATAAAATAATTAGTATATAATAATTATTTGTTGCAATTAGTTTTTAATAATATATTGTATTCGATGGGTAAGAATTATGCATTTCCTGAATCTACAAATTATTTATTTGAAGCCACACGTTTATGTTTAGGCTTGAATAGTTTAGACTTAATTTAACTTATGAGTTTGGAAGAACCGGAACAGTATCATCGCTAAACAGATCAAACAAGTTTGTAAAGGCAGACACCATTAAACATTTGAAATATGTTGATTACTGTTTTTGTGTTTCTCGTTTGTAACTCCTCAACTGTTGATGGTTGTTTTCTGCAGTGGTAGATTCGGAGCACGCCCAAAGGTAGAGCAGTTTAGGTTGACTGCACATGCGTTGTAAATCGAGAGCTGCAGCTGTATTCAGGTGATGTTTGGTTTAGCTATTATAAAAGGAACGCAAGAGCGAGAGGTCTTAAATGTTCTAAGGTGAGTCGTTTGTAACAGCAAAGGAACCCAACTCCATTGCTGTTTTTAATGGCAAAGAGAAGCTTGATGAAGTTTGGAAGTAACAAACACGAAGAGAGTTTGTTTTCGCGGAGCAGATTTCATGGCCCCTTTTATGTTGCCCTATGTTGGCTAGAAAGCATAAGCATAGGCCGCAAGTGAGCAGGTTCAACCTTTATGTTAGAGAGGGAAACAATGTTGATATATGCCTTGATTGGCAAACAGTGCCTGTATAAAAATCTGATCAATTTCGTGTACAACATTGTTAATATGTTTCTAAAAATCAAGGAAGATTTCTGGATTCCAATGTTGATATAAGCTGGATGCATTATTTGACTTTCAAAATAGCAAAAAATATCACAGCTGAACAAATCGTTGAAATAATGTACACAAATATTATTTACGGTCGAAAAATATAAATACATTACGACTCAATTCTTCAGTAGTTTTATTTCAAGCCACTGTACGGACAAAAAACATTGAAGGCGAACGCTACGGTTCAGCCCCTATATCCCCTAAAGAGAGATTTACTCCCAGGGGTTCACTGGGGCTAGGGGTTCACTCTCAAGGCTTTTTCTTGGCCTTGCTAGAAATTTCCTTACCCATATAGAAAATCTACAGTCGTAAAGGTTATTTTCTTTCGCAGCTCATACTCCATCATGCAAAAGAATAATTACCGCCTAGCTTACTCTGAAAAAAAAACTTTTTTTTTATTTCATTTTTTTTTATTGTTGGGGGTAATGGCTACGATTATTTTCGTAGCAGTGGCGATGAGCCCAGATTGCCTAGAGTCGGAAAGAAAGCAAAGCTTTAGATACGATTTCCAGAGGAAATGGAGACAAAAGATACTTACCACTTGCCGACTATGCCGATAGAAAATGTAAACAGCGTCGCACTGACGTTCCTCTTGCAAATTGCGGCAGTCTAGGCATTTATGATGGAGGTATCTTGCACAATATCTACATTTTTTTTGTAAATTGACTACACGAAAAGAAATTAATGTCACAAAACGTTCACTATGAGCTTCACTGTAACGAGAAGCGGTTTTTAACGATACTTACTTGGGCAATAATATTTTTTAGGTCTGCGATACATACTACTGAAAGTTCCTTTCTTGACGACGATTTGTTAATGAATGATTTGCGTTGCTTACATTCATTACTTGTGGATTGTCATATTGCTCTTTCGTTTTTTTCTATTTCAGTCTTGCGATGACGTTTTGTGATAATTGGAAATGTCACATGGTGGGTTAGATAAACATTTTTCACTATCGAAAAATCAAACGCGAAAATAAAATTAACCCATTTTGCTCGCAAAATTTAAGCACATATCTGTGATTTATTATTAACTATTTTTTTTACTATTTTATCTATATACATTATTTTTATATACTTAAGGCAAGATTATTAACTGCTTCTCATACAGCTGTATGTTGAGAAATACTAGGCAAACTAAGCAAGCGCATGAAAAACCTATGATACAATTTTTGTATATTTTCAGATCCATTTGCATGCTAAAAGTTGTGTTTCGTTACTTTGCGTACCATTTCATCCCAGGTGAAAATCAGTTGTGCTAACTGGAGCTGGTAATTTCGTATAAAGTTATTCATTTCGTTCTTGTTCGTCGTTGCGAATGCGATTGTTGGTAAGTTTGCCTACCTCGAACTTGTAAATCGTTATTTATTGACAATTGTTTTATTTACAGATTTCGGACATCAACATGAGTCATAGCCAAAACTATGCTTACCAACAGCAATTGTTGGAATTTGCACGGCTCGATGCTCGTTTAACAATAAATAACGCTATGATCTACATAATCGTTGCATTAGAAACGAAGAAGAGAACAAAATATCTGCACAAACTTTCTACTCTGCACTGTTTTGTGCGCGGCTTATTTACACTGGAAGAAATAGCAGACCTGAAGGCAAAAGCTCATCGAATTGTAATAAAAGCGGTTAGGGAGCGTACACTTTACGAAAGGATGAGGACTAGAAGACGCCTTCATCGATCGGGAAACATTTATCCTGCGATAGCTTCGGATTCGGATACCGAATAAAACGATCAAATTAGAAATAGATTCACTACAGGCTAGGTAACATGATGTCTATGGGGTTAGAAGAAAACACGAATGGATAATTCTTTAATTCTTTATATTCACTAGAGCGATGTTATATGGTTGTTTTGCATCTTTCCATCTCCTGCGTTTGCAAGATCACGTTAATGGACGTAGCAGGAATGGAGTAATCGATGTTTGAATCAGGAACACACCAGCGGGTAAAATAATAATCAAAATTGCCGACCAATAGAAAACGCTGCTCACTTATCTTCAATAAACGTACTGCTGCTGTATGTTCTCATTGCTTGCTCAGCTGCTGACTTCTCATTGGTGGAGAGGCGTGTAACCCTTTCGGACTTGATCAACGAGTTTGTTATTTCATACATGTGTGAAGTGTTTTACTTCATATTTTAGGTATGCAGAAGCGGGAGAAATGCAAAATTCCGTAAAGCCTCAAACAGTAGCAGCATTATTTCGCCTGTGGAATACTCATAAGAACTCTATCCGTATGTTTTGCTGATAAATTTCATCGAACTTCTCAAAATGAACAGCAAATAAGCATAAGCTAAGCTTATTTCCATGCATGAGATAAGATGCTCTCCATCGTATCTCTTTCTCTGTCTCTCTTATTCTTGAATTGTATAATAATGTATTTTACAATTGAGTTCTGTTGAGTGCTCTTGATTTTAGCCCATGAGGGGTAGTAGAATCTCTACCGATGAGAAGTCATCAGTTGAATTGAGTTGAGTAATCATAATCACCGAGCGGAACGAGCACGAGTAGTTCGAAAAAATATAAGAAAGCTAACTCAGATCATATTGAATTTCGACGAGGCAAAGGAAAGTAAGATAAGCTGCGAATTTTGGAGTAATGTAAAAAGAATCTAAGGCCCAGTATCATTGTCCGTTGCTTATATAATCAATTGCATGACGACACATTCGCATTCTGTTTCACGTCAGTTGGATGATACCGGCGGAGTTGAGAGCTCATACTCTATGAGCCAGAGTACATTAATAATTGAACAGAGAGGTTGACTCTGTGATTTGCGAGCGGTTGAGACAATCGTGCAACAAATTTTGTTCGCGTTTTAGGGTTGAAGATTGGAATATTGCTTTGTTTCTTGGTTAAACGCCGTTTGCTGCGAAGGAAATATAAACCGATTTTTTAATTGAGTTACTTCTTTTAGTATATTCCATTATATTTCAAGCTCAAGTACAGTGTTCAATGCTTTTCAAGCATAATTATATCAACTGAGGTTTAATAATATTTGAACATAGATATTTGTATTATAACAAGCATATTTGAATCAACTTTGGCTTAATCATAGTTGAAAACAAATAATAAATGATTTTATTGGTATTGAAACAAGCATTTTTGTAACAAGTGAGCCTTCCTCATATTGGAAAACAATGACATAATTTATACAATAGAGTAGGTCAATATTTTTGTCAATCAGTAATACATGGGAAATATATGTTATACAATAAAAATATTGTTACTCCCCGAAGCGATTGGGAGAACTGTTAAGATCGTTGAGCTCTGGAAAAAAGGCAGGCTGAAAATCGAGAGCGAGTATAAAAACAATCAAACTGCCTTGCGAGAGTGCGAGCGGAAAGATGTGTAAGAAAACAACCCAAACTAAACTCACTGAAAAGCATATGACCTCAGATAGTCGAGCTTACAAAGAATTGGTTATCTTTTGAATATGTTAATAGTGACTCGTAGGGGTATTTAAATATAGAAGGATATACTCTGTTTCGCAAAAAGAAGAAAAAGAAGAAGAAGATGAAGAAGAATAAGAGGAAGAAAGATCCGGGAAAGACAGAAGGAAGAAGATACTACTTCACAAAAATATAGGCTTAAAGTTTAGCGAGGTTCACCGTCCGATCTGAGCAACGTCGTGAAGCAGCCATAGGAAGGTACAAGATCGCAGCTGTTCGTGAGTTGTTGTGTGCTGATGCTGATCTGATCCTTTATGTTCTTTTGCAGCATTATCTGGCCCACCTGCAGCATAACCACCGCTCGACGAGCACCAAAATGGCCAGATTCTTGTTGCCGGTTGTTCGGATACAATGCGAGCCCCTGGAATTATCGTAATATCACTCCCTGATTCAGGAGCTGATCACGTGGAAGGACTACGTGATCCAGATCGTGGTTTACAACAACATGGGCGGTGGAGCATCCACAGGCAGTGGTCTCAGTGTTAGTGGTACTGCTGGTGGTGTTGGAGGAACATCTCCTGGAGGTGGCAGTAAGATCGCCGTCGAACCGACTGACGGGGATATCGAGCAACCGGTCAAGACGGAGATGAAGGTGTTGACGGTGCCACCGAATCTGCTAGATCCGTTGGCCGAACAGAGTGTCGTTTTGGCGGGATTACACAAGCATACAGAGTACATGAGGCGGTACCTTCAATGGGCCCGGTTGTGGTTGAAACCTACGCGACTTTGTCGACGACGATCGTGGTCCGGTGCACTAAGGTGCCAAAGGTACATCAGAATGGTAACTACACCTTCACCGCGACGTTGACTGAGCTGAAAAAGTACGTGCAGTACGACATCCAGGTGTTGGCGTACACGCGCCTTGGTAATGGCGCTCTCAGTACACCGCCCGTGCGCATTTAGACGTTAGAGGACACACCGGGTCGCACCGTCGAATGTGTCCTTCCCGGATGTGTCCTTCAGCATGGCACGCATCATCTGGGACGTGCCAGATGAACCTAATGGAGCCATACTGGCGTACCGCGTCACGTACCTGTTGAACGGCTCGCAGGCACTTAACTTCACGCAGGAGTTCCCACCATCCGATCGCACATTCCGAGCTACACAGTTGCTCGCTGAGCGTTACTATCTCTTCAGTGTGACGGCTCAGACGCGGCTAGGTTGGGGCAAGACCGCAGTGGCACTGGTGTACACCACCAACAACAGGCAGATCCCACAGGCGCCTTCAGCACCGCAGATCTCACGCTCGCAGGTGCAATCGGAGCAGATTACCTTCAGCTGGACACCAGGACGGGATGGGTTCGCACCGTTACGCTATTACACGGTTCAGTGCCGCGAGAATGAGGGCTCTTGGGCGCTTATCCCGGAGCGTGTGGATCCTGCGGTCACGGCATATACCGCAAGTGGCTTGAAACCGCATACGCACTATCAGTTCCGGATACAGGCTACGAACGATCTGGGGCCTTCTAGCTCTCACAAGGGTGAAATTGACTTATCACACGTACACTTACACATACACACAAGCACACGAGAATGAACTATGTGATAATGATGAAAAATATGGCGTTGCAAAAGTACACGAGCAGCATATAAAGGGATGGCTACATGTGTATATTTTGGACGCGAACGTCGTGTTCGATTGTGTTCTACTGTATCGATTTCATACCTGGTTATGTCACGTAGATTGGTGTTGTAGCTTGCTTTATAAGTAGCTTTGTAGCTAGTGTATAAAATTGCATGATAACTTACTAACAAACATTGCTCTGTGTCCTATATATTACTACATACGTATTTTTTTAATTTCTTCACAGTGAACATCGTTCGAGATCGAGGACTATCTAAAACGGTTTCGTGAGCAACAAGTCATTTCATTTTTGTCCACAAAACGGTAACTACATTTTCTGCATCCTTACATACATTTATGAGCATCGCCGTGTATTCACGAAGTCAGCGTAGTGATGCGGTTCCATTAAATTGTATGACATGGGAAATTTAGCCTCTCACTCACAACCCAACGGCAATGCTAACTTCTTATAACTTTCACATTTTTGTTGAAACATTTATCTTTCGACGCTCCTTACACTTTTCGCCAAATAACACGATTTCCATAAGTGTCATAAATGTAAACTGTTGGTAAAATTTAAAACATTACTGCAAAAAATGTTTCGTTTGAGAATTCATTTAGCTCTTTCCACATTGAGACCTCCGAGACAAAGAGTGTTGAATGTTGACCAAATGACCAGTTGTCATGTAAGATGATGTTTGTATAATACCAATGTAATTTACACAACCTCAGGAAAAAATGATGGATTTTTCGATGTACATCGAAGCTATTGTTTCACATAATATTGCACATAATATTGTTTAAAACATCGCTCTAGACATAAATGCTCAATGTACAGAAATTTAATCGTTTTTTCTGTTGCACTTTTCCAACTTTGCCATCGTATATCTCAGAAACAACTAAAGAGAGAGCCTTATAATTTTCGCTTTTTGTAAGTGCTCTATTTCGTAATTCTCAACCATGTTCAAAAGTATTCCACAATATAAGTTTATCATGGGTCTCTGAACGAGTTTGTCGAAACTGTCAATTTTATTTTTCATAAGTTTATTATATTCATTTTAAATTTGACGATACAAGTTTCCTTTATGAAAACGTTTACTATTTACTATTTGTTTATAATTAATGGAATCTTTTTATATCATACCACTTGACATCCAGAAAGAGCTTAATCAGAATTAAAAAAATAGTTCATGAATGTTTTGTAAAATATGTGGACAACATTGGAAGTCTTTTGCGAGAAAAAGATCAAATTTACCTTTGTTCCTATATTTTCTAGTGATTATCAATGTACAATTACCGATTTTCGATTTTTCTTAAATCTGGTTCAGATGCTTATTTTATGTTTTGTATAAAAAATAAAAAATTTGAACTTCTCCGATGGAAGAAAAAGGGAGGCTACAACACATTCACATCCCTCCCCTTAGAATCAATAACGTTAGTTAAACATATACATTTTCATTCGCAAATTAACTTTAACTTATACATTCAACTACCCCTCGAGGAGTATTAAAAGGAATGGGAGGCTCCTATATATTTCCTCTTTGCATACTCGCTTCTCATCATTCTCTATGCAATATATGGTTAAGTATAAACCATCTGGTAAAGACCAAACTGGGACAAAATAATTTTATATTGAAATATTTACTCAGGTATACAAATTTCGTCCGACTAGTTTTAGTGTTTATCATTTATATACAAAATCATCTATATACAAAAATCAACGGAATTACAATTCAACAAACGGAAAGCAAATGCTTAAAATTACATATGTTGTCCGGTTTAACTAAAATTTGGCCAGTACACTTCAACTCAACCCATACAGTTTCCTGGAAACTAATAAAATTGTTCAAAAATAGAAATAATTCATTTTAGATTTATCAATGAATGATTTTTACATCATGGAGGGCATAAAGATGCCCGTTTGCATAATAAACAGATATTCTCACAAATTCAAAAGTCGTCAACAGACGGTTCAGTTTCCTCCACCTCTTCTCTCTTCACTCATCGGTTTAAACTAAGACACTAAACTCCACTGAACAACTATTGTGTTATCACTTAAAACGTGTGCTATTTTGCGAACAGGAAAAATATTCTTCAAGCTATAAACCAAAATAAGGTTAGGCATCAACTCCGTAAAATTCCTTTTTCAATCACTATGTTGAGTTGCATTTTGTAGAAAATGCGATTTGAAAATATTCAAAGGACTACTAAAAAGTCCTTCTAAGGCACAAAAAAAGGAGAGAGCGTGTAGCTTTGAGAGCTAAGAAGTCAAATGGCAGAGATTAATGATTACAATCACGGAACAGTGTTTTGAAAGTGAGTAGCATTACAGGTGTAATATAGCACAGGTGTAGCAGAAGAGAAAATTGCAGCAAGGCAGCGTAAGCAAATACAAGATTTTCAAAAGCTAAAGTTAATACCATGAACTCAATGTTTGAAACAACGCGTTATTTTGCTTCACTGTTAAGGTGGGACAAATTCAAGAACACAAATAAAGGATTTGAGAGGTGTTTCCATAGATTGGATGAGGAAAACAATGGCTATAGACAATAGCTTTTCAGAGCAATAGCAGAAAGGCCAAAGATTGGGTAAAATTATATTGGTGAGAACGAATTGTTCTTACGACAAGAGGGGCTTGAGAAGAAATGGTGGTTGTTAAACAGAGAGGGAAAAGAGGATTTGATATAAATTCCGATCGTTGAATGATATTGTGGTCAGGGAACAGAAGTAGGATGTATGAGATAAAGAAATTTTGAAAAGGTAAGGTATAGCAAATAGTATTAAATGTCTCAAGAACGCGAGAGAATATGAGTGTAGCGATATTGAAAGATCATTGAAACAAATCTAGGAATTAATTGAATCGAATAAATGCATATGTAAATTGAAGAAAGACTAACAGACACATCAATGTTTGTATTACACAAGTATTCGTCAAATACCCCTGGCTGTTCCCGTTAAACAACAATAGCCCGAATTAAATCGAGTTAATCAGCTAGTTTAAATATATGACCATACATGTTCGTTGTGTGAAAAACAATACTCCATGTTTTTTTTTAATAAGGAAATAGTTCTAGTATTTAATAATGCAAGATGTTCAAAACAACGAACAACATACACAGCACGTACATCACGTTTAGAGCATAATAAAAGTTCATTAATTTTGAAAAAGTCTCGACGACAGCAGAATCCCTTTACATCAATCAATAAGATCAATAGATCGCACCTCGCTGGTGATTGTTTCCGGCCTCGTGCTTTTTCACTTGCTTATTTGTCGCTTAAATCTCCCTCCTTTGTACGGTCAACACCTTGGGCAAGGAGAAACTTAAATTTCATGCAGCGCGATGGAGTTGCTGTCTATCAAATCGGTGACTTGCGATAATGGAAAATCTTTTGCCTCCAAAAGGGGCGCTATAAATACTCTCGCGATGACGTACCTTCATCTTTCCGCGCGTGTTCATGTGAAAGGACTAATTGACCAGCTATGACTCTGTCTGGCCCCAAGCAATTACCAAGATGATGATTTGTAATGATAGTAAATTTTCAATAATACGTTGGGCGTAATAGGTGTTGTTAAATTTGTAAAATCACTAAAGATCCATGCCTCTCTCTTAATAAACGGGAAAAAATTCAAATTAAGCGAATTGCGGTGTGTTTAATTTCCGACAAGAGGCCCTTGCAATCACGAAAGTTTCACCAACTGTTTCTGGCTATAGCTTTCTGCAATTACTGCTAGACACTCTCTTGGCTCCATTTGCTTTCCGAAAGGCCACAACCAAATGTAGCAATAAATCGATCAGGTGGAAATGAATCTTGAAAAGAATATTGCGTCCGATTTTGATATTGCGGGACAGCTGCTATATGCCTTAATATTGGATTGGATTGTTGACACCTCTAGAAAGTTCTACGATTGAACTCCTTCTTAACACGTCCTCGATATTCTCAGATGCGTATCTGAGTACTATAAATATTAATAAGACATATACCTGTGGTATCGATCAACAAGACGGGCTATTTGAAAGGAGAAGATAACTCAGAATTCATGCTTGACCATACATTTTTTCATTGCATTTTTAGATCTTATTGGTTTGACAAAATGGTTCCTCGAAATTCATTTTATCTAACTTACTCATGTTAGTAATCTAAAACTCTGTTAAAAGCTCATAGATCAAGTAGTATTTTTCGTAGCACTGATTTCAACTCGTCCAGCGTATTAAAATCAGAGCAAAATAATTTAAACAATGCTTCAATCAAAAAGATCAACTCAACTTTTTTCGTTATTATTGCATTCAAACGGGCGTCATGCACCGCCTCATGTGCATCAATAATCGACAGAATTGTTAGCAGTTTCATTTCATCTATTGTCAATTCGCGGTTGATAGGTGGAGTTTGCTCCATCGTTGGTCACTGCAAATGTAAATCGTCCCTTGCGAGGAAAAGCTTATAAAATAGGGTATGGGGCGGATATGTATTTAAAATTACCTAGGATTATACTAGCTTAAGGCTGTTTGATGCTGCGAATTCACGCTGACTTTTTTTCTCACACACAGCTTCCTTCAGCATGCAGTCACGTCAAAGCATCACACGTTAATAATGCAATCGGCTAGAAACATACTCATATATAAGGCTAGTTACACGCTCTCGCTAATTTCGTGACAGTGCCTGACTCTACCACAGCTGTAAATGTTGTATCGTTGCTCCGTAATGCTAAAGTGAAATGATAGCGTGGGAGGAAAATTTCAGTGTCGTTTTATGCTGAGCTGCACTGTACTCCCCACGTAAGTGTGAGTTCGTGCTGAAGCTTTCAAATGCAATCGTGTTAAACGATCAAATGCATATCATTTCTATACTATCTGGAAAATCTGTGACGAATCATTTGAGGGCCTGATTTTTTCCTACAGAGTGCTAGAGATCTCGGTCTCTAGCACTCTTTAGGAAAATATTATCGATATTATCGATATTCTTTACGGTCGAAAAATATAAATACATTACGACTCAGTTCTGCAGTAATTTTGTTTCAAGCCACTATACCGACCAAACATTAGACGACTATCTGTGGCACAACAGCGCTATGAATGAGCTCCATTGTCTTATCCTTGGACTTGTTGTATGGAACGACGGTCTCTCGCACACCAGCGCTTCAGCGCCCTTCAGCGTGTTGGTTATTTTACGAAGCGACAGCATAGCTGCTTTGAATGTGATTCGTCTCGTGTGTAAAATGGGCTTTTAAGCAATTGCAGGAGCAGATGTGCAAAAAGTCGTACCTGAGGTTGTCTTAGCTTGGGACTGTTGATGCTACGAATTCAGATTGGCTTAGTAACACGCTCTCGTTCACTTTGCAACAATGCCTGTCTCTGTAATGGCCGTAAAGACTTTCAGTGTATGGCAGCAATTTTCAGTGCACTTTCCACGTATACATGAGTGTGCGCGGGAGCTTTCAAATCCGATTGTGTGAAAGCCTTTGGCGTATTACTTCTAGCCTTTCCGAGGCTTAGAAAGTAATTTGAAATGTTCTCAAGTGAACGTTGAAATGTGACAATAACGACAGAAACGAGTGGTAAAATAAAGTATCCCTGAGTGTACCCTTATGCAAGATACTGTAAGTGAGTTTTCGCAGGCTCCATCGACCTCTTTAACTCACGTAATTCATATACACAGGTACGTAGAGTGGAATGTGACAGCCCCGGGATGTTTTAGAGTGGGATGTAGGTTGCACGATTTTCACCGGAAGCGAACATCGAAGTCACGATAATTGTCTCAAATTTTCTCCCACCTCCAGTCAAACATATCAAAGCAACACAAGTTTTTATGAGGTCTATTTGAGCTTTAATTTGATATAAAAAACAACAAAAAAGCTAGCATTTAGTCATCAGCGCGAACTCGCCCGTAGATTATCCCTGTACTTGATAAATCGAACGTACATACAAGACGGGTGGTAATGGGCGTGCAGCTCCATAGGATCGACGTCCAGCTCCCAATGCTGCAAACCATTGCCGCACATGAAGCACAGTCAATATAGTCTTCGCTGTCGATTTCCCTCTTATTTGACAAATTACTATTTCTTATCCATGATTACTAATTTATATTTCGATAAAAGAACTGATTCAACAATTCCTGAAATTGTTTGTATAAATATATTACAAACTAACTGATAAACCCGATTTCCCGAGGTTTACTATTTCGTTTCATTCATCTTTCTCTGGAGCTTTTGAAACACATTTTTCAAATAGCTATACTATGCTTTTTCAAACTATCTTGAACTCCTTTTTTAACAAATCTACTCTTTTAGTCATTTCAGCTATCCAAGAAAAAAATTTATATCAAATCTTCTCTTCTCTTGTTTTTACACAACAGTCATTTCTGTACATATTTTTCGTTTCGTGTGATAAACCCTTTCTTGTCAAAATGTTTCTGCCTGGTGTTTTCCACATCCACCCTTTCGAAACACCCTTTTGGTCCTTTGTAATTTTTCTTGGACCCGTCATATCAATCCCTCTACATAGCAATAAGGAAAACAAACACGTTGTTACATCCAAAGCATGCATGACGTTGACTTTTTTTCTAGTTTTCTTTCGTATACGCTTAATTAATCATTTATACTACCTGGATACAATTGTCCTTTTTTCCTTTATTATTCACCTATATAGCAGTTCTTTTTCAAAACGCCATTCCGTATATGTAATGATCACTCTCTGTAAACTAAACATAATTCTGTTTACTTCAACCATATTTCCTACGCAACTCTTCAAAATTAAAACTGGAATCATACGGAAAAAACGTATAGCGTTATTTATATCTATATGACGAAGAATATTTTGCACATTCATATTCTGACATACATCGCGAGTTTAGTGTCTAATTTAATTGGTGAAGAATTGCAGGAAACTGAACTGCTGGATGGCGGCATTGCATTTTTGTTAATTTCTTTTATTCCGCAAACGACCATTCCTTTTCCCTTCATGATGTAAAAGTCTCTGGTTTAAATGAAAAAAAAAACATTTCTATCGCTAAACGTGTTTTGAACATTCCAGGAAGTGAGGACTGTAAGAGCTCTCTTATGCCCCATTTCCGCATTGAGGAAGCTCATACTTTGCTACTTCTTGCATGTACTATGTTTAAGCGAACACGCCAAGTTTTTGTATAATTAGACAACATATTATGGTCTAACATTTTTTTCCAATTTTGCGAACATGAATTGAATGTCGTCCCACTCATTTGCTCCCCTGCGGTAAGTATGGACTTTTAAGGACTTTTTTTCCTCATTTCCTTTAAATAAGTCACGATTGGTGTGCTCGATCATATTTTCCAACACTTTTACAGGAGGAGCATGAATAGGAGCTTTTGTTTCTCTTCGGTTAGGGAACAGAAACTTCACTACTAAACATTTTGTGAAAGAAGAATCGTCTTTATTGCTATGATCGAAACATTTTGTTGGTACAGATACAGACAGGTGGCTCTGTGGAAACTCCTCTTTGTTTCCCAACGGCGTGTATGAATCTTCGTCGCGTTATGAACAGTAAGATGCATTTGTATCAAGTTTCAATCGAATTAAAAGCCGTATTTATCAAATTTTTTTCTTTGGTTTAGAAGCAGGGACAATCATTTGATCCTCATTTGTAGAACTAAAATTTTAAAACAATTTGTATTCGGTGATAACATTTGAGTTGATTTTGACGACATTTGTTCTCTTAAGTGAATATTTTGTGATGAAAAACTATACCATATCCCCTTTTAGCTGGAAACTGGAAAACTTATACTTCTTCACAGAAACTTATACTTATACAATAGATAGTTTTAAGAAGCGCATACGTAATATTTAGGACAAATCAGATGACAATGTGTATATGAAACTTTTGTATTTTGCAGGGGACAGGAAGGTTTGGCTTCTTTACAAAAAGACTTATAAAACATGTTCAGACAAATAGGTCATCATCTGAATTTTTTAAAGCTATTAAAAGGCATACATATTGTTTCATAATTGATGTAGAGCTAATAGGGGTAGAGGTAGAGTGGTACAGAAGATGCCCTATTTCGTCGGTGTAACGGATGCTTTCGGTTTTGCTCCAAAAAGTTGAAAGTAGCATGTTTACCGTATTGCCGAAAAATCTGTCATCGGTTGTACTTTTGGCGAAAATAATAGACTTTTTCGACGGACAGGTTGTATGGATGCCCCGCTTATTTCTTGAGCGGGGTGGTTGAAACTTTGGACTCTTTTGCAACATATAAAAAGAAGCATATGTTCTAAATTTCGGCCAGATTTGTGTCTTGTAATTTTAAGTGAACAACATAGCTTTTTTATGGAGGGTTGTATGGGAGCCTCCCTTTGTTTATCATAGAGAGAGTTGAAACTTCGCCAGTCTTAGTTGTAAGTAATGAAACGCCTATGTACCAAATTTCAGATAAATTGGGCATCAGTTGTTAAGTGAATATTCAAGAAATGAGGTTGTAAGGGAGCCCGCTTTTTGGGAGGTTCTAAAACCATAAAAATCAAATCCCTAATTCGAGACCATCATACACATATATGCCAAGTTTGGTGCGAATCGGTCACAACCAACATTGAAGCGCGACCATAGGCATAAATAAATAAAAAATAATTGCATACATATATATATATATATATATATATATATATATATATATATTTATATATATATATATATATATATATATATATATATATATATATATATATATATATATATATTAAATTAATTTATTAGTATCTAATAATATATTGTATTCGATGGGTAGTTATTACGCATTTCCTGAATCTACAAAATATTTAATTATAGCCTCACGTTTATGGTTAGGCTTGAATAGTTTAGACTTAATTTAACTTATGAGTTTGGAAGAACCGGAACAGTATCATCGCTAAACAGATCAAAACAAGTTTGTAAAGGCAGATAACATTAAACATTTGAAATATGTTGATTACTGTTTTTGTGTTTCTCGTTTGTAACTCCTCAACTGTTGATGGTTGTTTTCTGCAGTGGTAGATTCGGAGCACGCCCAAAGGTAGAGCAGTTTAGGTTGACTGCACATGCGTTGTAAATCGAGAGCTGCAGCTGTATTCAGGTGATGTTTGGTTTAGCTATTATAAAAGGAACGCAAGAGCGAGAGGTCTTAAATGTTCTAAGGTGAGTCGTTTGTAACAGCAAAGGAAACCAACTCCATTGCTGTTGTTAATGGCAAAGAGAAGCTTGATGAAGTTTGGAAGTAACAAACACGAAGAGAGTTTGTTTTCGCGGAGCAGATTTCATGGCCCCTTTTATGTTGCCCTATGTTGGCTAGAAAGCATAAGCATAGGCCGCAAGTGAGCAGGTTCAACCTTTATGTTAGAGAGGGAAACAATGTTGATATATGCCTTGATTGGCAAACAGTGCCTGTATAAAAATCTGATCAATTTCGTGTACAACATTGTTAATATGTTTCTAAAAATCAAGGAAGATTTCTGGATTCCAATGTTGATATAATCTAGATGCATTATTTGACTTTAAAAATAGCAAAAAATATCACAGCTGAACAAATCGTTGAAATAATGTACACAAATATTATTTACGGTCGAAAAATATAAATACATTACGACTCAGTTCTGCAGTAGTTTTATTTCAAGCAACTGTACGGACAAAAAACATTGAAGGCGAACGCTACGGTTCAGCCCCTATATCCCCTAAAGAGAGATTTACTCCCAGGGGTTCACTGGGGCTAGGGGTTCACTCCCAAGGCTTTTTCTTGGCCTTGCTAGAAATTTCCTTACCCATATAGAAAATCTACAGTCGTAAAGGTTATTTTCTTTCGCAGCTCATACTCCATCATGCAAAAGAATAATTACCGCCTAGCTTACTCTGAAAAAAAAAATTTTATTTTATTTCTTTTTTTTTATTGTGAAGGGTTATGGCTACGATTATTTTCGTAGCAGTGGCGATGAGCCCAGATTGCCTAGAGTCAGAAAGAAAAAAAAAAGCTTTAGATACGATTTCCAGAGGAAATGGAGACAAAAGATACTTACCACTTGCCGACTATGCCGATAGAAAATGTAAACAGCGTCGCACTGACGCTCCTCTTGCAAATTGCGGCAGTCTAGGCATTTATGATGGAGGTATCTTGCACAATATCTACATTTTTTCTGTAAATTGACTACACGAAAAGAAATTAATGTCACAAAACGTTCACTATGAGCTTCACTGTAACGAGAAGCGGTTTTTAATGATACTTACTTGGGCAATAATATTTTTTAGGTCTGCGATACATACTACTGTAAGTTCCTTTCTTGTCGACGATTTGTTAATGAATGATTTGCGTTGCTTACGTTCATTACTTGTGGATTGTCATATTGCTCTTTCGTTTTTTTCTATTTCAGTCTTGCGATGACGTTTTGTGATAATTGGAAATGTCACATGGTGGGTTAGATAAACATTTTTCACTATCGAAAAATCAAACGCGAAAATAAAATTAACCCTTTTTGCTCGCAAAATTTAAGCACATATCTGTGATTTTTTATTAACTATTTTTTTTACTATTTTATCTATATACATTATTTTTATTTACTTAAGACAAGATTATTAACTGCTTCTCATACAGCTGTATGTTGAGAAATACTAGGCATACTAAGCAACCGCATGAAAAACCTATGATACAATTTTTGTATATTTTCAGATCACATTGCATGCTAAAAGCTGTGTTTCGTTACTTTGCGTACCATTTCATCCCAGGTGAAAATCAGTTGTGCTAACTGGAGCTGGTAATTTCGTATAAAGTTATTCATTTCGTTCTTGTTCGTCGTTGCGAATGCGATTGTTGGTAAGTTTGCCTACCTCGAACTTGTAAATCGTTATTTATTGACAATTGTTTTATTTACAGATTTCGGACATCAACATGAGTCATAGCCAAAACTATGCTTACCCACAGCAATTGTTAGAATTTGCACGGCTCGATGCTCGTATAACAATAAATAACGCTATGATCTACATAATCTCTGCATTGGAACCGAGGAAGAGAATAAAATATCTGCACAAACTTTCTACTCTGCACTGTTTTGTGCGCGGCTTATTTACACTGGATGAAATAGCAGACCTGGAGGCACAAGCTCATCGAATTGTAATAAAAGCGATTAGGGAGCGTACACTATACGAAAGGATGAGGACTAGAAGACGCCTTCATCGATCGGGAAACATTTATCCTGCGATAGCTTCGGATTCGGATACCGAATAAAACGATCAAATTAGAAATAGATTCACTACAGGCTAGGTAACATGATGTCTATGGGGTTAGAAGAAAACGCAAATGGATAATTCTTTAATTCTTTATATTCACTAGAGCGATGTTATATGGTTGTTTTGCATCTTTCCATCTCCTGCGTTTGCAATATCACGTTAATGGACGTAGCAGGAATGGAGTAATCGATGTTTGAATTAGGAACACACCAGCGGGTAAAATAATAATCAAAATTGCCGACCAATAGAAAACGTTGCTCACTTATCTTCAATAAACGTACTGCTGCTGTATGTTCTCATTGCTTGCTCAGCTGCTGACTTCTCATTGGTGGAGAGGCGTGTAACCCTTTCGGACTTGATCAACGAGTTTGTTACTTCATACATGTGTGACGTGTTTTACTTCATATTTTAGGTATGCAGAAGCGGCAGAAATACAAAATTCAGTAAAGCCTCAAACAGTAGCAGCATTATTTTGCCTGTGGAATACTCATAAAAACTCTATCCGTATTTTTGCTGATAAATTTCATCGAACTTCTCAAAATGAACAGCAAATAAGCATAAGCTAAGCTTATTTCCATGCATGAGATAAGCTGCTCTCCATCGTATCTCTTTCTCTGTCTCTCTCATTCTTGAATTGTATAATAATGTATTTTACAATTGAGTTCTGTTGAGTGCTCTTGATTTTAGCCCATGAGGGGTAGTAGAATCTCTACCGATGAGAAGTCATCAGTTGAATTGAGTTGATTAATCATAATCACCGAGCGGAACGAGCACGAGTGGATCGAAAAAATATAAGAAAGCTAAATCGGATCATATTGAATTTCGACGAGGCAAAGGAAAGCAAGATAAGCTGCGAATTTTGGAGTAATGTAAAAAGAATCTAAGGCCCAGTATCATTGTCCGTTGCTTATATAATCAATTGCATGACGACACATGCGCATTCTGTTTCACGTCAGTTGGATGATACCGGCGGAGTTGAGAGCTCATACTCTATGAGCCAGAGTATATTAATAATTGAACAGAGAGGTTGACTCTGTGATTTGCGAGCGGTTGAGACAATCGTGCAACAAATTTTGTTCGCGTTTTAGGGTTGAAGATTGGAATATTGCTTTGTTTCTTGGTTAAACGCCGTTTGCTGCGAAGGAAATATAAACCGATTTTTTAATTGAGTTACTTCTTTTAGTATATTCCATTATATTTCAAGCTCAAGTACAGTGTTCAATGCTTTTCAAGCATAATTATATCAACTGAGGTTTAATAATATTTGAACATAGATATTTGTATTATAACAAGCATATTTGAATCAACTTTGGCTTAATCATAGTTGAAAACAAATAATAAATGATTTTATTGGTATTGAAACAAGCATTTTTGTAACAAGTGAGCCTTCCTCATATTGGAAAACAATGACATAATTTATACAATAGAGTAGGTCAATATTTTTGTCAATCAGTAATACATGGGAAATATATGTTATACAATAAAAATATTGTTACACCCCGAAACGATTGGGAGAACTGTTAAGATCGTTGAGCTCTGGAAAAAAGGCAGGCTGGAAATCGAGAGCGAGTATAAAAACAATCAAACTGCCTTGCGAGAGTGCGAGCGGAAAGATGTGTAAGAAAACAACCCAAACTAAACTCACTGAAAAGCATATGACCTCAGATAGTCGAGCTTACAAAGAATTGGTTATCTTTTGAATATGTTAATAGTGACTCTTAGAGGTATTTAAATATAGAAGGATATACTCTGTTTCGCAAAAAGAAGAAAAAGAAGAAGAAGAATAAGAGGAAGAAAGATCCGGGAAAGACAGAAGGAAGAAGATACTACTTCACAAAAATATAGGCTTAAAGTTTAGCGAGGTTCACCGTCCGATCTGAGCAACGTCGTGAAGCAGCCATAGGAAGGTACAAGATCGCAGCTGTTCGTGAGTTGTTGTGTGCTGATGCTGATCTGATCCTTTATGTTCTTTTACAGCATTATCTGGCCCACCAAGGGGGTTCGTCGGTTCAGCTCGATCGTCCACCGAAATCATTATCCAGTGGAAACCATCGCTCGAGGAGCTCCGAAATGGGCAGATTCTTGTTGCCGGTTGTTCGGATACAATGCGAGTCCCTGTAATTATCGTTATATCACAAACGAAGCTCAGCGCAACTACTTGATTCAGGAGCTGATCACGTGGAAGGACTACGTGATCCAGATCGTGGTTTACAACAACATGGGCGGTGGAGCATCCACAGGCAGTGGTCTCAGTGTTAGTGGTACTGCTGGTGGTGTTGGAGGAACATCTCCTGGAGGTGGCAGTAAGATCGCCGTCGAACCGACTGACGGGGATATCGAGCAACCGGTCAAGACGGAGATGAAGGTGTTGACGGTGCCACCGAATCTGCTAGATCCGTTGGCCGAACAGAGTGTCGTTTTGGCGGGATTACACAAGCATACAGAGTACATGAGGCGGTACCTTCAATGGGCCCGGTTGTGGTTGAAACCTACGCGACTTTGTCGACGACGATCGTGGTCCGGTGCACTAAGGTGCCAAAGGTACATCAGAATGGTAACTACACCTTCACCGCGACGTTGACTGAGCTGAAAAAGTACGTGCAGTACGACATCCAGGTGTTGGCGTACACGCGCCTTGGTAATGGCGCTCTCAGTACACCGCCCGTGCGCATTTAGACGTTAGAGGACACACCGGGTCGCACCGTCGAATGTGTCCTTCCCGGATGTGTCCTTCAGCATGGCACGCATCATCTGGGACGTGCCAGATGAACCTAATGGAGCCATACTGGCGTACCGCGTCACGTACCTGTTGAACGGCTCGCAGGCACTTAACTTCACGCAGGAGTTCCCACCATCCGATCGCACATTCCGAGCTACACAGTTGCTCGCTGAGCGTTACTATCTCTTCAGTGTGACGGCTCAGACGCGGCTAGGTTGGGGCAAGACCTCAGTGGCACTGGTGTACACCACCAACAACAGGCAGATCTCACGCTCGCAGGTGCAATCGGAGCAGATTACCTTCAGCTGGACACCAGGACGGGATGGGTTCGCACCGTTACGCTATTATACGGTTCAGTGCCGCGAGAATGAGGGCTCTTGGGCGCTTATCCCGGAGCGTGTGGATCCTGCGGTCACGGCATATACCGCAAGTGGTTTGAAACCGCATACGCACTATCAGTTCCGGATACAGGCTACGAACGATCTGGGGCCTTCTAGCTCTCACAAGGGTGAAATTGACTTATCACACGTACACTTACACATACACACAAGCACACGAGAATGAACTATGTGATAATGATGAAAAATATGGCGTTGCAAAAGTACACGAGCAGCATATAAAGGGATGGCTACATGTGTATATTCTGGACGCGAACGTCGTGTTCGATTGTATTCTACTGTATCGATTTCATACCTGGTTATGTCACGTAGATTGGTGTTGTAGCTTGCTTTATAAGTAGCTTTGTAGCTAGTGTATAAAATTGCATGATAACTTACTAACAAACATTGCTCTGTGTCCTATATATTACTACATACGTATTTTTTTATTTTCTTCACAGTGAACATCGTTCGAGATCGAGGACTATCTAAAATGGTTTCGTGAGCAACAAGTCATTTCATTTTTGTCCACAAAACGGTAACTACATTTTCTGCATCCTTACATACATTTATGAGCATCGCCGTGTATTCACGAAGTCAGCGTAGTGATGCGGTCCCATTAAATTGTATGACATGGGAAATTTAGCCTCTCACTCACAACCCAACGGCAATGCTAACTTCTTATAACTTTCACATTTTTGTTGAAACATTTATCTTTCGACGCTCCTTACACTTTTCGCCAAATAACACGATTTCCATAAGAGTCATAAATGTAAACTGTTGGTAAAATTTAAAACATTACTGCAAAAAATGTTTCGTTTGATAATTCATTTAGCTCTTACCACATTGAGACCTCCGAGACAAAGAGTGTTGAATGTTGACCAAATGACCAGTTGTCATGTAAGATGATATTTGTATAATACCAATGTAATTTACACAACCTTAGGAAAAAATGATGGATTTTTCGATGTACATCGAAGCTATTGTTTCACATAATATTGCACAAAATATTGTTTAAAACATCGTTCTAGACATATATGCTCAATGTACAGAAATTTAATCGTTTTTTCTGTTGCACTTTTCCAACTTTGCCATCGTATATCTCAGAAACAACTAAAGAGAGAGCCTTATAATTTTCGCTTTTTGTAAGTGCTCTATTTCGTAATTCTCAACCATGTTCAAAAGTATTCCACAATATAAGTTTATCATGGGTCTCTGAACGAGTTTGTCGAAACTGTCAATTTTATTTTTCATAAGTTTATTATATTCATTTTAAAATTTGACGATCCAAGTTTCCTTTATGAAAACGTTTACTATTTACTATTTGTTTATAATTAATGGAATCTTTTTATATCATACCACTTGACATCCAGAAAGAGCTTAATCAGAATTAAAAAAATAGTTCATGAATGTTTTGTAAAATATGTGGACAACATTGGAAGTCTTTTGCGAGAAAAAGATCAAATTTACCTTTGTTCCTATATTTTCTAGTGATTATCAATGTCCAATTACCGATGTTCGATTTTTCTTAAATCTGGTTCAGATGCTTATTTTATGTTTTGTATAAAAAATCAAAAATTTGAACTCCTCCGATGGAAGAAAAAGGGAGACTACAATACATTCACCTCCCTCCCCTTAGAATCAATCAACACTCAACTACCCTTCGAGGAGTATTAAAAGGAATGGGAGGCTTCAATATATTTCCACTTAGCATACTCGATTCTCATCATTTTCTATGCAATATATGGTTAAGTATAAACCATCTGGTAAAGACCAAACTGGGACAAAATAATTTTATATTGAAATATTTACTCAGGTATACAAATTTCGCCCGACTAGTTTTAGTGTTTATCATTTATATACAAAATCATCTATATACAAAAATCAACGGAATTACAATTCAACAAGCGGAAAGCAAATGTTTAAAATTACATATGTTGTCCGGTTTAACTAAAATTTGGCCAGTACACTTCATTCAACCCATACAGTTTCCTAGAAACTAATAAAATTGTTCAAAATTAGAAATAATTCATTTTAGATTTATCAATGAATGATTTTTACATCATGGAGGGCATAAAGATGCCCGTTTGCATAATAAACAGATATTCTCACAAATTCAAAAGTCGTCAACAGACGGTTCAGTTTCCTCCACCTCTTCTCTCTTCACTCATCGGTTTAAACTAAGACACTAAACTCCACTGAACAACTATTGTGTTATCACTTAAAACGTGTGCTATTTTGCGAACAGGAAAAATATTCTTCAAGCTATAAACCAAAATAAGGTTAGGCATCAACTCCGAAAAACTCCTTTTTCAATCACTATGTTGAGTTGCATTTTGTAGAAAATGCGATTAGAAAATATTCAAAGGACTACTAAAAAGTCCTTCTAAGGCACAAAAAAAGGAGAGAGCGTGTAGCTTTGAGAGCTAAGAATTCAAATGGCAGAGATTAATGATTACAATCACGGAACAGTGTTTTGAAAGTGAGTAGCATTACAGGTGTAATATAGCACAGGTGTAGCAGAAGAGAAAATTGCTGCAAGGCAGCGTAAGCAAATACAAGATTTTCAAAAGCTAAAGTTAATGCCATGAACTCAATGTTTGAAACAACGCGTTATTTTGCTTCACTGTTAAGGTGGCACAATTTCAAGAACACAAATAAAGGATTCGAGAGGTGTTTCCATAGATTGGATGAGGAAAACAATGGGTATAGACAGTAGCTTTTCAGAGCAATAGCAGAAAGGCCAAAGATTGGGTAAAATTATATTGGTGAGAACGAATTGTTCTTACGACAAGAAGGGTTTGAGAAGAAATGGTGGTTGTTAAACAGAGAGGGAAAAGAGGATTTGATATAAATTCCGATCGTTGATATGATATTGTGGTCGGGGAACAGAAGTAGGATGTATGAGATAAAGAAATTTAGAAAAGGTAAGGTATAGCAAATAGTATTTAAAGTCTCAAGAACGCGAGAGAATATGAGTGTAGCGATATTGAAAGATCATTGAAACAAATCTAGGAATTAATTGAATCGAATGAATGCAAATGGAAATTGAAGAAAGACTAACAGACACATCAATGTTTGTATTACACAAGTATTCGTCAAATACCCCTGACTGTTCTCCTTAAGCAACAATAGCCCGAATTAAATCGAGTTAATCAGCTAGTTTAAATATATGACCATACATGTTCGTTGTGTGAAATATAATACTCCATGTTTTTTTAATAAGGAAATAGTTCTAGTATTTAATAATGCAAGATGTTCAAAACAACGAACAACATACACAGCACGTACATCACGTATAGAGCATAATAAAAGTTCATTAATTTCCCCTTTACATCAATCAATAAGATCAATAGATCGCACCTCGCTGGTGATTGTTTCCGGCCTCGTGCTTTTTCACTTGCTTATTTGTCGCTTAAATCTCCCTCCTTTGTACGGTCAACACCTTGGGCAAGGAGAAACTTAAATTTCATGCAGCGCGATGGAGTTGCTGTCTATCAAATCGGTGACTTGCGATAATGGAAAATCTTTTGCCTCCAAAAGGGGCGCTATAAATACTCTCGCGATGACGTACCTTCATCTTTCCGCGCGTGTTCATGTGAAAGGACTAATTGACCAGCTACGACTCTGTCTGGCCCCAAGCAATTACCAAGATGATGATTTGTAATGATAGTAAATTTTCAATAATACGTTGGGCGTAATAGGTGTTGTTAAATTTGTAAAATCACTAAAGATCCATACTTCTCTCTTAATAAACGGGAAAAAATCAAATTAAGCGAATTGCGGTGTGTTTAATTTCCGACAAGAGGCCCATGCAATCACGAAAGTTTCACCAACTGTTTCTGGCTATAGCTTTCTGCAATTACTGCTAGACACTCTCTTGGCTCCATTTGCTTTCCGAAAGGCCACAACCAAATGTAGCAATAAATCGACCAGGTGGAAATGAATCTTGAAAAGAATATTGCGTCCGATTTTGATATTGCGGGACAGCTGCTATATGCCTTAATATTGGATTGGATTGTTGACACCTCTAGAAAGTTCTACGATTGAACTCCTTCTTAACACGTCCTCGATATTCTCAGATGCGTATCTGAGTACTATAAATATTAATAAGACATATACCTGTGGTATCGATCAACAAGACGGGCTATTTGAAAGGAGAAGATAACTCAGAATTCATGCTTGACCATACATTTTTTCATTGCATTTTTAGATCTTATTGGTTTGACAAAATGGTTCCTCGAAATTCATTTTATATACCCTACTCATGCTAGTAATCTAAAATTCTGTTAAAAGTTCATAGATCAAGTAGTATTATGCGTAGCGTTGATTTCAACTCGTCCAGCATATTAAATTCAATGCACAATTGACACAAAGCAATTATTTTAAACAATGCTTCAAACAAAAACTCATTTCTTTAATTTAAAAGAAATCTTCATTTTCCAAAATCCTTCACGTGTGAAAACAAAAAATCCCATCACTTGTTAAAGAGAGAATCCCTTCACTCGCTTAAGAAAATAGTTCATCTTTTCGAGAAAGCGTAGCTGAACAGTCCATGGACCGAGAAATATCGTTACATATTGCGACTAAATACAAATACCAATACAATCATGTATACATATTTTTTGTTTAGTTATACTGCTAAGACTTAGCAACGTTGGAAAAAAGATTCCATTTTTCATACTTTTTAATTTTTCTACTTCACCCTTATTTTATGATGTTTATCTTGCTTTGTAAATCGAATTATGCCACGAGTGAGTTTAGTTTTAGAAAATATCTGTGAGGGCTCAAAATCAATCTAAAATTCAGCAGGGAGGTTCGAAGAACCGCTCGAACGCCTTGGCCAGCATATACAAGCAATCGATCTTGTATTCCACGATTAAGTGCGCTATTTGCGTAGCCGCAGACTTTTTCTCACAAATATTCTCGATAGAGTCGTCAGCAATAAGCTCATATGTCATCAGAGCCAGGGCACAGTCAACTTTTTTCGTTATAGTTGCATTCAAATGGGCGTTCATGCACCGCCTCATGTGCATCAATAATCGACAGAATTGTTAGCACTTTCATTTCATCTATTGTCAATTCGCGGTTGAAAGTCGGCGTTTGCTCCATCGTTGGTCACTGCAAATGCAAATCGTCCCTTGCGAGGAAAAGCTTATAAAATAGGGTATGGGGCAGATATGTATTTAAAATTACCTAAGATTATACTAGCTTAGGGCTGTTTGATGCTGCGAATTCACGCTGACTTTTTTTCTCACACACAGCTTCCTTCAGCATGCAGTCACGTCAAAGCATCACACGTTAATAATGCAATCGGCTAGAAACATACTCATATATAAGGCTAGTTACACGCTCTCGCTAATTTCGTGACAGTGCCTGACTCTACCACAGCTGTAAATGTTGTAACGTTGCTCCGTAATGCTAAAGTGAAATGATAGCGTGGAAGGAAAATTTCAGTGTCGTTTTATGCAGAGCTGCACTGTACTCCCCACGTATGTGTGAGTTCGTGCTGAAGCTTTCAAATGCAATCGTGTTAAACGATCAAATGCATATCATTTCTATACTATCTGGAAAATCTGTGACGAATCATTTGAGGGCCTTATTTTTTCCTAAAGAGTGCTAGAGATCTTAAATATCAGGGTGTTTTCATAACAGTAAAAGTTAGTGTAAAATGAGGATAAAGAAATTGTGCTAAAGGATGTATTTTTTAATGTTTCCAGCTGTCGTTTATGTTGAAGTGATGTGTGGCGAAAAAGCGGCAAACTCCGCGGCTCGTATATTCTTTCAAAAAAAAAATTAACCATTTGTTTGTAAGGCCACAAGATCGAAAACTCGACTTAAATTTCGTTTTAACACATTAAAAGCCGGCGACTGAAAAATGATTTGATAACTTGAGTGCCGCGTCACCCATAAATTGGAAACATTTCTAAGGGGGCCAAGTTTAGAGGAAAAGTTTATAACTGTTCGTAAAATAGAACAGTATATTCGCATATTTGTCATATAGAATTTTAAACAACAGTTTTAATAATTAAAACATGTGTGGTATTTCACGAAACATTGTCCAAGATGTTAAGGTACTAAGCATTCAGCACACATAAAGCTACTCTCGCTTCTTTTTTTACTAGCAGAGCAATCTTCACACGGACATCGTACATATCGGTTTTTTCCTAAGCCACCAATTTTGGTTACTTTATTTTTTTCATATCACCAGCAAGTCTCAGAGGGCTATCATATTTCGGTGTGCGAGGTGTAGTATCAAGTACAGCAGTGCATGATGTTTGAGAATCAAAAGTATTAGAAGTATCATTTAATGACCCAAAAACGTCCAATGGTGTGTAAAAATTGTTAATATTTCATGGTGTTGCCATTCAGTTCAATATAAACTCTAAATGCATCAAACATGGCGCAATATACAAGAAACAAGACTGTCTTCTTTGATCAATTCACCGTTTTTCCCATGATGGAATAGTATGATAAATACAGATCAGCCAAATCTACACCCATTATATATTTGTTATAGTCTAAGACGGAATGTGATTCTATAATTTCTTGTTTCGTTTTCCAGTGAATTTTATTTGTTTTTATCAAATCTCCTAACCGAGTCAGCCCGAAATAAGGCTATCTGCGGCTGTTGGGAGGAAATGCCTTTCAGCTCACAAAAAATTATCCAAATCTAAATACGGCCAGGCCGTTCTTAAATAAATAACAATAACAATCAAATCTTCTGAATGTAGCGTGGAAATCATGTATATGGTCTTCTGTTTCGGCTTCCATGACTGTACTAAAACATCACATTTTCGTTTATAGCTATATTCACCAGTTTTCAGTCTGAAGTGCCATAAAAACTCGGGAACACCCCTAGTTGCTCTAATTGTACCACAAACTCGTGTACCATTTTCCAGAAGCAATGCAGTGGTGTCTCAAATGTAATTTGTTTTCAAGTAATGACATAATTGTCTGATAAAATTTTATTCCTTCCGCACAGTAAATTTCCATGTTGCAAACATATCCGGTTTTAGTTTCTCATAGTATACGGCAAAGTAGACCGTAGTTTATTATTTTTGCCGGATTGTGTATTTTTATAAATAGTTTTCCACGCCATGGAATAATGGCTTCATCGAGCGAAAGTTCTTTCCTAGGCGTATATACTGATTTCAATTTATCTAATAAATAGCTCAGAATGGGATGAGTCTTTTGGAGGTTGTTAGATCCGGTTATTTTGTGATTGTTTGAAAAATGGCACGTGCTCCACATCTGGGGAAATCTATTACGCGGCATTAAGGTATTGAACGATGGTGTTCTCGTTTAAAATTCGGAGCTCCGGTATTCATATTTTACATCTTTCTTTACCTGGTCCATCATTGTAATAACGCTGAGAAATTTTTTCATCTCGGCTAGACTAATACCTTGCCCTTATTATGCTGGTAAGAGATGTTAGATTCATTGCCTATCTGTGGACATTTCACTATGAGACTATGCCTATCTGTGGACATTTCACTATCGCTGGAATCATCGGACACACTTGAGTACTGTAGTGGAATAGCTCTTGATCTTTTTCTTGGAGCGACATCACTAACGCTGTCCTCAAGTTATACAACAGAATCAACTGAATTTATCGTATAATCCGATAGGGAGTCTTCAATATGCTCATTCTTAATTTTACTCACATTATATGAGTAATCTCATACAAAAATATGAGTAATGATACAAAAAATACAATTTCCACAAGAATATTGAGCGTACGATATGGTAATTTCGAAATTCACTCTTCGAAAGTGATTGTTGCAGAAATTATTACGTCAACCATGCGAAATGCTCAGAATGCTGCGATTTCGCTGGCATTCAAGTGATAGATCTATAAACCCGTGTTGTCGCGAGCTGGCGCTCAAGTGACAGTTTCATAATCCCGCGTTTTCATGGGGTCGGTTGTCAATGTGTTAAGCACTCGCTATAGTGATCTCGACCCGTGAAGATCGAGAATTTTATCCATTTGATACACGCTTCGAGGTCAACCCCGATACACAGTGTTCGAAAAAACGCAGCAATGGAAAAATCTACGATATCCAAACGTGACTCGGAAGCATGTCTGAAGCAACAGACTGGAAAAAACACGATGGAGCTCCGTAGCGCGGCCAAAACCTGCATGCCGAACGAAGTGTCGAGCGCGCAAAAACGTATCGAGCGTCGTTCCGAGAGCGCACTAGACATGGTAAGGAAGTACGAGCAACGAAAAATGCAGCGTGGTGGAGACCAATCCAGCGGTTAATATCAGGCGCTCATTAAAATATCCAAAGCTAAGCGGCGAGAATCTCTTGATGCACGTAAGACGTGGAATGTTTGGAAGGAAATGAGATCAAGAAAAGAAGTGTTATATTGAATAAACCATGACAAATGGGACTGCATTGCCTAATTAGAAAAAAAAAACAATGTGTTTGTTTGTATTGTCAACAATGTGTTAATCTAACATTTTATTATAAATCCCATTCGTGGCAAACTCATATAATGCTATTTATTTCAAAAACAAACCCAACGCAACAATTCGAGAAATTACTTCGCTCTTTATTTTCTCAAACTGCTACTTGATAGCTTGCCATTATGCGTAGAGATTGAGACGCACGCATCATACAATTGAGACGCACGCAGGATCGCCTTGAGCTTGATGCATCACACGAATAAACACAACGGATGGTATCGCCCATACATCTTGAACACGGCTCCATATCATCTTGACCAAGATAAAAGAAATCATGGTTCGCCAACACCCGGTAATCGATGGTGTCGACTGGCTTTCTATCAAACGTTTTGAATCATTTTTCTTGAGTAGTAAAGTGCTTCAAATTGCACCGGTGTGAAGGCTGAGAACAGACATACCAAGAAAGGTGAGCTTCGGAGGTGGTTTTGAAAGTTTCCTCTTGCGAGTGTCTGAGATGAAGATGCACCGACGCATAAGAGAAAAGCAAAGATTTTTGCAATGTGTCACTCTGAGTTCAGTACTTATTCAATTCCGAAGTATTATGTTCCATTGTGTTTGTTAATTAGTTCGAACAATGCATTGCTTGTATGGTAAATAAGTTATGATTACTGCATAATATACATATATATCCTGTTGGGCTGATGCAATTGCATAATTGCAGTTTCGTCCATTTAATTCGCGAATAAATTACTTTTTCAATTGTAACGTTTCAAAATTGTTGAAAACGATCTAATGACTTGATGATAATGAATGATTGCATATATGTATGCAATATTTCTTCAATTTATTTATTTATGCCATATTACTTTTCAACATTTTGTTCTCAACTTAAATGTACATTCATTCAGTTACTAATTCAAAGTTAAATATTATATTAGTAATAGTATAAAATTTTATATTGCATTCGATCAGAAAAATTTAGCTCTTATTTAGGGAGAACGACTGCTCGGTGCAGATAAAAAATAATTTTTTTTTCTACGGTTTGGACAACACGTCCTGGCTGAACCTCTCAATATATTTATATAAAATTCTATATTTTTATGATTCGAGGCAAGATCGTGTTCGATCGTGGCTGCTCTTAGGATTTCCGTTCGCGACAGCTCTAACATGGGTTGGAGTGCGTACGTTGCTGATGTGACAGTCTCATCGTCTTCCGGGCGTTGCGTTGGGGTACAAACGATCATGATCTGACTCATCGTCATCCGTTTCCGTCCGTCGCGACTCTCTTGAATTCGATATTTCTGAGGGCGAATCCGATCTGGAACTGTCTGAAGTACTTTGTGCCGGACTCAATGTAGCTAACTTGTCGATCTCGATGTTGCTATGTAATGAATTAAGCTTCTGTCAATATTGCAATCTTAAAAACTTCCATGGTCCATCATCAAATTTACAACGTTGTACTCGAAATTGATCGGATTATTAAACGGAGGCTGTTTGTCAATCAAAGCATATGTCAACATTCATTCCCTCTCTTACATACGGCTTGTAAAAGTTATACATAAAGGCTTTCGGCCTGGATAATGCAACATAACAGAAAGGTCGTAGCATGGAATCTGCTGTTTGGAAAACGAACCCTCTTTGTGTTTGCTGCTTTCAGACTTCATCAAACATCTCGTTGCCATTAACAACAGAAATAGGGTTGGTTTCCTTTTCTTTTATAAACGGCTCTCCATAGCATATTCAAGACATCTCGCTCTTGCGTTCCTCTCATAATAGCTGAACTAAACATCGCCTTAATTAAGCTTCAGCTCTCGATTTACAATGCATGTGCAGTCAACATACATTGCTCTACCTTTGGGCATGCTCCGAATCCACCAACGCAGATAACAACCATCAACAGTTAAGGAGCAACAAACAAGAAGCACAAAATCAGTTATCTACATAATTAAAATGTTTAATGGTGTCTGCCTTCATAAACCTGTTTTGATCTGTTTGTCGATGATGTCGATGAGGAAAAGGAACAGTTTCTTCCAAACTCATAAGTATTCAATTTTGATTGATTCTATACTAATCTAGTCTAAACATAAACGTGTGGCTATAAGCAAATATTTTGTAAGTTAAGATAACGAGTTAGCACACATCGAGATCGTCAAATAAAAAACATCAAAATCGTCACAATGTATTTTAAAGCAGATAGTTCCAGATCAGATTAACCCTCAGAAATATCGGAATCGAGAGAGTTGCGACGGACGGAAACGGAAAACGATGAGAACGTTGGAAACGGAAACGGAAACGATTAATCACGCCATGATCGTATGCACTCCAACGCAGCGCCCGGAAGACGATGAGACTGTCACATCAGCAACGTACGCACCCCAAACCATCTTAGAGCTATTGCGAACGGAAATTCTAAGAGCAGCCACGATCGAACACGATCGATCCTTGAACCATATCCAGATAAAATTCCGTGTAAACGAAGAACAGGGGTTCACCATGTTGAGTTCCATTGTAAGGTTCAGCTAGGACACACGTATTGTCCAAGCAGAAGAAAATAAATTAAACTGTTCTTTTACTGCATCAAGCAGTCGTTTTCCTTAACTCATTATTTGAAATTTAAAATAGCTACAAGAATCACAGCGGAACAAGTCGTTGAAATAATGTATAGAATTACCATGCTCGGTCAGAAAATACAAATACAGTACGACTCAGTTCTGCAGTAATTTTGTTTAAAGCCACTATACCGACCAAACATTAGACGACTATCTGTGGCACAACAGCGCTATGAATGAGCTCCATTGTCTTATCCTTGGACTTGTTGTATGGAACGACGGTCTCTGGCACACCAGCGCTTCAGCGCCCTTCAGCGTGTTGGTTATTTTACGAAGCGACAGCATAGCTGCTTTGAATGTGATTCGTGTTAAAGGGGTTTTTAAGCAATTGCAGGAGCAGATGTGCAAAAAGTCGTACCTGAGGTTGCCTTAGCTTGGGACTGTTGATGCTACGAATTCAGATTGGCTTAGTAACACGCTCTCGTTCACTTTGCAACAGTGCCTGTCTCTGTTATGGCCGTAAAGACTTTCAGTGTATGGCGGCAATTTTCCAGTGCACTTTCCACGTATACATGAGTGTGCGCAGGAGCTTTCAAATCCGATTGTGTGAGACGATCTCGTGGCGCACGTTGTTTGCACAATTTGAGGAAAGCCTTTGGCGAATTACTTCTAGCCTTTCTACAAAGGGTTGACCTAGGCTTAGAAAGTAATTTGAAATGTTCTCAAGTGAACGTTGAAATGTGACAATAACGACAGAAACGAGTGGTAAAATAAAGTATCCCTGAGTGTACCCTTATGCAAGATACTGTAAGTGAGTTTTCGCAGGCTCCATCGACCTCTTTAACTCACGTAATTCGTATACACAGGTGCGTAAAGTGGAATGTGACAGCCCCGGGATGTTTTAGAATGGGATGTAGGTTGCACGATTTTCACCGGAAGCGAACATCGAAGTCACGATCATTGTCTCAAATTTTCTCCCACCTCAAGTCAAACATATCAAAGCAACACAAGTTTTTTTTGAGGTCTATTTGAGCTTTAATTTGATATAAAAAACAACAAAAAAGCTAGCATTTAGTCATCAGCGCGAACTCGCCCGTAGATTATCCCTGTACTTGATAAATCGAACGTACATACAAGACGGGTGGTAATGGGCGTGCAGCTCCATGGGATCGTCGTCCAGCTCACAAAGCTGCAATCCATTGCCGCACATGAAACAGAGTCTATATAGTCTTCGCTGTCGATTTCCCTTTTATTTGACAAATTACTATTTCTTATCCATGATTACTAATTTATATTTCGATAAAAGAACTGATTCAACAATTCCTGAAATTGTTTGTATAAATATATTACAAACTAACTGATAAACCCGATTTCCCGAGGTTTACTATTTCGTTTCATTCATCTTTCTCTGGAGCTTTTGAAACACATTTTTCAAATAGCTATACTATGCTTTTTCAAACTATCTTGAACTCCTTTTTTAACAAATCTACTCTTTTATCTCTCATTTCTTTTTTTAATCTCTCATTTCAGCTACCCAAGAAAAAAATTTATATCAAATCTTCTCTTCTCTTGTTTTTACACAACAGTCATTTCTGTACATATTTTTCGTTTAGTATGATAAACCCGTTCTTGTCAAAATGTTTCTGCCTAATCTATGGCCTTTTGCACGTCATAAAATAGATAAAAGCTTTTGTTTATGCCTGGTGTTTTCCGCATCCACCCTTTCGAAACACCCTTTTGGTCCTTTGTAATTTTTCTTGGACCCGTCATATCAATCCCTCTACATAGCAATAAGGAAAACAAACATGTTGTTACATCCAAAGCATGCATGACGTTGACATTTTTTCTAGTTTTCTTTCGTATACGCTTAATTCATCATTTATACTACCTGGATACAATTGTCCTTTTTTCCTTTATTATTCACCTATATAGCAGTTCTTTTTCAAAACGCCATTCCGTATATGTAATGATCACTCTCTGTAAACTAAACTTAATTCTGTTTACTTCAACCATATTTCCTACGCAACTCTTCAAAATTAAAAATGGAATCATACTGAAAAAACGTATAGCGTTATTTATATCTATATGACGAAGAATATTTTGCACATTTATATTCTGACATACATCGCGAGATTAGTGTCTAATTTAATTGGTGAAGAATTGCAGGAAACTGAACTGCTGGATGGCGGCATTGCATTTTTGTTAATTTCTTTTATTCCGCAAACGACCATTCCTTTTCCCTTCATGATGTAAAAGTCTCTGGTTTAAATGAAAAAAAAAAACATTTCTATCGCTAAACGTGTTTTGAACATTCCAGGAAGTGAGGATTGTAAGAGCTCTCTTATGCCCCTTTCCGCATTGAGGAAGCTCATACTTTGCTACTTCTTGCATGTACTATGTTTAAGCGAACATGCCAAGTTTTTGTATAATTAGACAACATATTATGTTCTAACATTTTTTTCCAATTTTGCGAATATGAATTGAATGTCGTCCCACTCATTTGCTCCCCAGCAGTAAGTATGGACTTTTAAGGACTTTTTTTCCTCATTTCCTTTACATAAGTCACGATTGGTGTGCTCGATCATATTTTCCAACGCTCTAACAGGAAGAGCATGAATAGGAGCTTTTGTTTCGCTTCGGTTAGGGATCAGAAACTTCAGAACTAAACATTTTGTGAAAGAAGAATCGTCTTTATTGCTATGACCGAAACATTTTGTTGGTACAGATACAGACTGTTGGCTCTGTGGAAACTCCTCTTTGTTTCCCAACGGCGTGTATGAATCTTCGTCGCGTTATGAACAGTAAGATGCATTTGTACCAAGTTTCCATCGAATTAAAAGCCGTATTTATCAATATTTTTTTTCTTTAGTTCAGAAGGAGGGACAACCATTTGATCCTCATTTGTAGAACTAAAATTTTAAAACACTTTGTATTCGGTGATAACATTTGAGTTGATTTTGACGACATTTGTTCTCTTAAGTGAATATTTTGTGATGAAAAATTATACCATATCACCTTTTAGCTAGAAACTGGAAAACTTATACTTCATCACAGAAACTTATACTTATACAATAGATAGTTTTAAGAAACGCATACGCAATATTTAGGACAAATCAGATGACATTGTGTATTTGAAACTTTTGTATTTTGCAGGGTACAGGAAGGTTTGGCTTCTTTACAAAAAGATTTATAAAACATGTTCAGACAAATAGGTCATCATCTGAATTTTTTAAAGCTATTAAAAGGCATACATATTGTTTCATAATTGATGTAGAGCTAATAGGGGTAGAGGTAGAGTGGTACAGAAGATGCCCTATTTCGTCGGTGTAACGGATGCTTTCGGTTTTGCTCCAAAAAGTTGAAAGTAGCATGTTTACCGTATTGCCGAAAAATCTGTCATCGTTTGTACTTTTGGCGAAAATAATAGAATTTTTCGACGGACAGGTTGTATGGAAGCCACGCTTATTTCTTGAGCGGGGTGGTTGAAACTTTGGACTCTTTTGCAACATATAAAAAGAAGCATATGTTCTAAATTTCGGCCAGAATTGTGTTTCGTAATTTTAAGCGAACAGTAGAGCTTTTTCATGGATGGTTATGTATGGGATCCTCCCTTTGTTTATCATAGAGAGAGTTGAAACTTTGCCAGCCTTAGTTGTAAGTAATGAAACGCCTATGCAACAAATTTCAGATAAATCGGGCATCAGTTGTATTGTTAAGTGAACATTCAAGAAATGGAGTTGTAAGGGAGTACGCTTTTCCAGGGGTTCTAAAACCATAAAAATCAAATCCTAAATTCGAGACCATCATACCCATATATGCCAAGTTTGGTGCGAATCGGTCACAACTAACATTGAAGCGCGACCATAGGCACAAATAATTAAATAAATAAGTGCATATATATATATATATATATATATATATATATATATATATATATATATATATATATATATATATATATATATATATATATATATATATATATATCAAAATATATATGTATATATATTTATATAAATATATATTTAATATATATATATATATATTTATATATATATATATATATATATATATATATATATATATATATATATATATATATATATATATATATATATATATATATATATATATATATATATATATATATATATATATATATATATATATATATATATATATATATATATATATATATATATATATATATATATATATATATATATATATATATATATATATATATATATATATATATATATATTCTATATAATTATTTATCTATATATCTATATGTATGTTGCAATTAGTTTTTATTAATATATTGAATTCGATGGGTAAGAATTATGCATTTCCTGAATCTACAAATTATTTATTTGAAGCCACACGTTTATGTTTAGGCTTGAATAGTTTAGACTTAATTTAACTCATGAGTTTGGAAGAACAGGAACAGTTTAATCGCTAAACAGATCAAAACAAGTTTGTAAAGGCAGACACCATTAAACATTTGAAATATGTTGATTACTGTTTTTGTGCTTCTCGTTTGTAACTCCTCAACTGTTGATGGTTGTTTTCTGCATTGGTAGATTCGGAGCACGCCCAAAGGTAGAGCTGTTTAGGTTGACTGCACATGCGTTGTAAATCGAGAGCTGCAGCTGTATTCAGGCGATGTTTGGTTTAGCTATTATAAAAGGAACGCAAGAGCGAGAGGTCTTGAATGTTCTAAGGTGAGTCGTTTGTAACAGCAAAGGAAACCAACTCCATTGCTGTTGTTAATGGCAAAGAGAAGTTTGATGAAGTTTGGAAGTAACAAACACGAAGAGAGTTTGTTTTCGCGCAGCAGATTTCATGGCCCCTTTTATGTTGCCCTATGTTGGCTAGAAGGCATAAGCATAGGCCACAAGTGAGCAGGTTCAACCTTTATGTTAGAAAGGGAAACAGTGTTGATATATGCCTTGATTGGCAAACAGTGCCTGTATAAAAATCTGATCAATTTCGTGTACAACGTTGTTAATATGTTTCTAAAAATCAAGGAAGATTTCTGGATTCCAATGTTGATATAAGCTAGATTATTTGACTTTCAAAATAGCAAAAAATATCACAGCTGAACAAATCGTTGAAATAATGTACACAAATATTATTTACGGTCGAAAAATATAAATACATTACGACTCAATTCTGCAGTAGTTTTATTTCAAGCAACTGTACGGACAAAAAACATTGAAGGCGAACGCTACGGTTCAGCCCCTATATCCCCTAAAGAGAGATTTACTCCCAGGGGTTCACTGGGGCTAGGGGTTCACTCCCAAGGCTTTTTCTTGGCCTTGCTAGAAATTTCCTTACCCATATAGAAAATCTACAGTCGTAAAGGTTATTTTCTTTCGCAGCTCATACTCCATCATACAAAAGAATAATTACCGCCTAGCTTACTCTGAAAAAAAATTTATTTTATTTCATTTTTTTTATTGTTGGGGGTTATGGCTACGATTATTTTCGTAGCAGTGGCGATGAGCCCAGATTGCCTAGAGTCAGAAAGAAAAAAAAGCTTTAGATACGATTTCCAGAGGAAATGGAGACAAAAGATACTTACCACTTGCCGACTATGCCGATAGAAAATGTAAACAGCGTCGCACTGACGCTCCTCTTGCAAATTGCGGCAGTCTAGGCATTTATGATGGAGGTATCTTGCACAATATCTACATTTTTTCTGTAAATTGACTACACGAAAAGAAATTAATATCACAAAACGTTCACTATGAGCTTCACTGTAACGAGAAGCGGTTTTTAATGATACTTACTTGGGCAATAATATTTTTTAGGTCTGCGATACATACTACTGTAAGTTCCTTTCTTGACGACGATTTGTTAATGAATGATTTGCGTTGCTTACGTTCATTACTTGTGGATTGTCATATTGCTCTTTCGTTTTTTTTTTCTATTTCAGCCTTGACGATGACGTTTTGTGATAATTGGAAATGTCACATGGTGGGTTAGATAAACATTTTTCACTATCGAAAAATCAAACGCGAAAATAAAATTAACCCATTTTGCTCGCAAAATTTAAGCACATATCTGTGATTTTTTATTAACTATTTTTTTTACTATTTTGTCTATATACATTATTTTTATTTACTTAAGACAAGATTATTAACTGCTTCTCATACAGATGTATGTTGAGAAATACTAGGCATACTAAGCAACCTCATGAAAAACCTATGATACAATTTTTGTATATTTTCAGATCACATTGCATGCTAAAAGTTGTGTTTCGTTACTTTGCGTACCATTTCATCCCAGGTGAAAATCAGTTGTGTTAACTGGAGCTGGTAATTTCGTATAAAGTTATTCATTTCGTTCTTGTTCGTCGTTGCGAATGCGATTGTTGGTAAGTTTGCCTACCTCGAACTTGTAAATCGTTATTTATTGACAATTGTTTTATTTACAGATTTCGGACATCAACATGAGTCATAGCCAAAACTATGCTTACCAACAGCAATTGTTAGAATTTGCACGGCTCGATGCTCGTATAACAATAAATAACGCTATGATCTACATAATCTCTGCATTGGAACCGAGGAAGAGAACAAAATATCTGCACAAACTTTCTACTCTGCACTGTTTTGTGCGCGGCTTATTTACACTGGATGAAATAGCAGACCTGGAGGCACAAGCTCATCGAATTGTAATAAAAGCGATTAGGGAGCGTACACTATACGAAAGGATGAGGACTAGAAGACGCCTTCATCGATCGGGAAACATTTATCCTGAGATAGCTTCGGATTCGGATACCGAATAAAACGATCAAATTAGAAATAGATTCACTACAGGCTAGGTAACATGATGTCTGTGGGGTTAGAAGAAAACGCGAATGGATAATTCTTTAATTCTTTATATTCACTAGAGCGATGTTATATGGTTGTTTTGCATCTTTCCATCTCCTGCGTTTGCAAGATCACGTTAATGGACGTAGCAGGAATGGAGTAATCGATGTTTGAAACAGGAACACACCAGCGGATAAAATAATAATCAAAATTGCCGACCAATAGAAAACGTTGCTCACTTATCTTCAATAAACGTACTGCTGCTGTATGTTCTCATTGCTTGCTCAGCTGCTGACTTCTCATTGGTGGAGAGGCGTGTAACCCTTTCGGACTTGATCAACGAGTTTGTTACTTCATACATGTGTGACGTGTTTTACTTCATATTTTAGGTATGCAGAAGCGGCAGAAATACAAAATTCAGTAAAGCCTCAAACAGTAGCAGCATTATTTCGCCTGTGGAATACTCATAAAAACTCTATCTGTATGTTTTGCTGATAAATTTCATCGAACTTCTCAAAATGAACAGCAAATAAGCATAAGCTAAGCTTGTTTCCATGCATGAGATAAGATGCTCTCCATCGTATCTCTTTCTCTGTCTCTCTTATTCTTGAATTGTATAATAATGTATTTTACAATTGAGTTCTGTTGAGTGCTCTTGATTTTAACCCACGAGGGGTAGTAGAATCTCTACCGATGAGAAGTCATCAGTTGAATTGAGTTGAGTAATCATAATCACCGAGCGGAACGAGCATGAGTGGATCGAAAAAATATAAGAAAGCTAACTCAGATCTTATTGAATTTCGACGAGGCAAAGGAAAGCAAGATAAGCTGCGAATTTTTGGAGTAATGTAAAAAGAATCTAAGGCCCAGCATCATTGTCTGTTGCTTATATAATCAATTGCATGACGACACATGCGCATTTTGTTTCACGTCAGTTGGATGATACCGGCGGAGTTGAGAGCTCATACTCTATGAGCCAGAGTACATTAATAATTGAACAGAGAGGTTGACTCTGTGATTTGCGAGCGGTTGAGACAATCGTGCAACAAATTTTTTTCGCGTTTTAGGGTTGAAGATTGGAATATTGCTTTGTTTCTTGGTTAAACGCCGTTTGCTGCGAAGGAAATGTAAACCGATTTTTTAATTGAGATACTGCTTTTAGTATGTTTCATTATATTTCAAGCTCAAGTACAGTGTTCAATGCTTTTCAAGCATAATTATATCAACTGAGGTTTAATAATATTTGAACATAGATATTTGTATTATAACAAGCATATTTGAATCAACTTGGGCTTAATCATAGTTGAAAACAAATAATAAATGATTTTATTGGTATTAAAACAAGCATTTTTGTAACAAGTGAGCCTTCCTCATATTTGAAAACAATGACATAATTTATATAATAGAGAAGGTCAATATTTTTGTCAATCAGTAATACATGGGAAATATATGTTATACAATAAAAATATTGTTACTCCCCGAAGCGATTGGGAGAACTGTTAAGATCGTTGAGCTCTGGAAAAAAGGCAGGCTGAAAATCGAGAGCGAGTATAAAAACAATCAAACTGCCTTGCGAGAGTGCGAGCGGAAAGATGTGTAAGAAAACAACCCAAACTAAACTCACTGAAAAGCATATGACCTCAGATAGTCGAGATTACAAAGAATTGGTTATCTTTTGAATATGTTATTAGTGACTCTTAGAGGTATTTAAATATAGAAGGATATACTCTGTTTCGCAAAAAGAAGAAAAAGAAGAAGAAAAAGAAAAAAGATCCGGGAAAGACAGAAGGAAGAAGATACTACTTCACAAAAATATAGGCTTAAAGTTTAGCGAGGTTCACCGTCCGATCTGAGCAACGTCGTGAAGCAGCCATAGGAAGGTACAAGATCGCAGCTGTTCGTGAGTTGTTGTGTGCTGATGCTGATCTGATCCTTTATGTTCTTTTACAGCATTATCTGGCCCACCAAGGGGGTTCGTCGGTTCAGCTCGATCGTCCACCGAAATCATTATCCAGTGGAAACCATCGCTCGAGGAGCTCCGAAATGGGCAGATTCTTGTTGCCGGTTGTTCGGATACAATGCGAGTCCCTGTAATTATCGTTATATCACAAACGAAGCTCAGCGCAACTACTTGATTCAGGAGCTGATCACGTGGAAGGACTACGTGATCCAGATCGTGGTTTACAACAACATGGGCGGTGGAGCATCCACAGGCAGTGGTCTCAGTGTTAGTGGTACTGCTGGTGGTGTTGGAGGAACATCTCCTGGAGGTGGCAGTGAGATCGCCGTCGAAACGACTGACGGGGATATCGAGCAACCGGTCAAGACGGAGATGAAGGTGTTGACGGTGCCACCGAACCTGCTAGATCCGTTGGCCGAACAGAGTGTCGTTTTGGCGGGATTACACAAGCATACAGAGTACATGAGGCGGTACCTTCAATGGGCCCGGTTGTGGTTGAAACCAACGCGACTTTGTCGACGACGATCGTGGTCCGGTGGACTGAGGTGCCAAAGGTACATCAGAATGGTAACTACACCTTCATCGCGACGTTGACTGAGCTGAAAAAGTACGTGCAGTACGACATCCAGGTGTTGGCGTACACGCGCCTTGGTGATGGCGCTCTCAGTACACCACCCGTGCGCATTCAGACGTTTGAGGACACACCGGGTGCACCGTCGAATGTGTCCTTCCCGGATGTGTCCTTCAGCATGGCACGCATCATCTGGGACGTGCCAGATGAACCTAATGGAGCCATACTGGCGTACCGCGTCACGTACCTGTTGAACGGCTCGCAGGCACTTAACTTCACGCAGGAGTTCCCACCATCCGATCGCACATTCCGAGCTACACAGTTGCTCGCTGAGCGTTACTATCTCTTCAGTGTGACGGCTCAGACGCGGCTAGGTTGGGGCAAGACCGCAGTGGCACTGGTGTACACCACCAACAACAGGCAGATCCCACAGGCACCTTCAGCACCGCAGATCTCACGTTCGCAGGTGCAATCGGAGCAGATTAGCTTCAGCTGGACACCAGGACGGGATGGGTTCGCACCGTTATGCTATTATACGGTTCAGTGCCGCGAGAATGAGGGCTCTTGGGCGCTTATCCCGGAGCGTGTGGATCCTGCGGTCACGGCATATACCGCAAGTGGCTTGAAACCGCATACGCACTATCAGTTCCGGATACAGGCTACGAACGATCTGGGGCCTTCTAGCTCTCACAAGGGTGAAATTGACTTATCACACGTACACTTACACATACACACAAGCACACGAGAATGAACTATGTGATAATGATGAAAAATATGGCGTTGCAAAAGTACACGAGCAGCATATAAAGGGATGGCTACATGTGTATAATCTGGACGCGAACGTCGTGTTCGATTGTGTTCTACTGTATCGATTTTATACCTGGTTATGTCACGTAGATTGGTGTTGTAGCTTTGTAGCTAGTGTATAAAATTGCATGATAACTTACTAACAAACATTGCTCTGTGTCCTATATATTACTACATACGTATTTTTTTATTTTCTTCACAGTGAACATCGTTCGAGATCGAGGACTATCTAAAATGGTTTCGTGAGCAACAAGTCATTTCATTTTTGTCCACAAAACGGTAACTACATTTTCTGCATCCTTACATACATTTATGAGCATCGCCGTGTATTCACGAAGTCAGCGTAGTGATGCGGTTCCATTAAATTGTATGACATGGGAAATTTAGCCTCTCACTCACAACCCAACGGCAATGCTAACTTCTTATAACTTTCACATTTTTGTTGAAACATTTATCTCTCGACGCTCCTTACACTTTTCGCCAAATAACACGATTTCCATAAGAGTCATAAATGTAAACTGTTGGTAAAATTTAAAACATTACTGCAAAAAATGTTTCGTTTGAGAATTCATTTAGCTCTTTCCACATTGAGACCTCCGAGACAAAGAGTGTTGAATGTTGACCAAATGACCAGTTGTCATGTAAGATGATGTTTGTATAATACCAATGTAATTTACACAACCTTAGGAAAAAATGATGGATTTTTCGATGTACATCGAAGCTATTGTTTCACATAATATTGCACATAATATTGTTTAAAACATCGTTCTAGACATATATGCTCAATGTACAGAAATTTAATCGTTTTTTCTGTTGCACTTTTCCAACTTTGCCATCGTATATCTCAGAAACAACTAAAGAGAGAGCCTTATAATTTTCGCTTTTTGTAAGTGCTCTATTTCGTAATTCTCAACCATGTTCAAAAGTATTCCACAATATAAGTTTATCATGGGTCTCTGAACGAGTTTGTCGAAACTGTCAATTTTATTTTTCATAAGTTTATTATATTCATTTTAAAATTTGACGATACAAGTTTCCTTTATGAAAACGTTTACTATTTACTATTTGTTTATAATTAATGGAATCTTTTTATATCATACCACTTGACATCCAGAAAGAGTTTAATCAGAATTAAAAACATAGTTCATGAATGTTTTGTAAAATATGTGGACAACATTGGAAGTCTTTTGCGAGAAAAAGATCAAATTTACCTTTGTTCCTATATTTTCTAGTGATTATCAATGTCCAATTACCGATTTTCGATTTTTCTTAAATCTGGTTCAGATGCTTATTTTATGTTTTGTATAAAAAATCAAAAATTTGAACTCCTCCGATGGAAGAAAAAGGGAGACTACAATACATTCACCTCCCTCCCCTTAGAATCAATCAACACTCAACTACCCTTTGAGGGGTAGGAAAAGAAATGGGAGGCTCCTATATATTTCCTCTTTGCATACTCGCTTCTCATCATTCTCTATGCAATATATGGTTAAGTATAAACCATCTGGTAAAGACCATACTGGGACAAAATAATTTTATATTGAAATATTTACTCAGGTATACAAATTTCGTCCGACTAGTTTTAGTGTTTATCATTTAAATACAAAATCATCTATATACAAAAATCAACGGAATTACAATTCAACAAACGGAAAGCAAATGCTTAAAATTACATATGTTGTCCGGTTTAACTAAAATTTGGCCAGTACACTTCAATTCAACCCATACAGTTTCCTGGAAACTAATAAAATTGTTCAAAAATAGAAATAATTCATTTTAGATTTATCAATGAATGATTTTTACATCATGGAGGGCATAAAGATGCCCGTTTGCATAATAAACAGATATTCTCACAAATTCAAAAGTCGTCAACAGACGGTTCAGTTTCCTCCACCTCTTCTCTCTTCACTCATCGGTTTAAACTAAGACACTAAACTCCACTGAACAACTATTGTGTTATCACTTAAAACGTGTGCTATTTTGCGAACAGGAAAAATATTCTTCAAGCTATAAACCAAAATAAGGTTAGGCATCAACTCCGAAAAACTCCTTTTTCAATCACTATGTTGAGTTGCATTTTGTAGAAAATGCGATTTGAAAATATTCAAAGGACTGCTAAAAAGTCCTTCTAAGGCACAAAAAAAGGAGAGAGCGTGTAGCTTTGAGCGCTAAGAAGTCAAATGGCAGAGATTAATGATTACAATCACGGAACAGTGTTTTGAAAGTGAGTAGCATTACAGGTGTAATATAGCACAGGTGTAGCAGAAGAGAAAATTGCAGCAAGGCAGCGTAAGCAAATGCAAGATTTTCAAAAGCTGAAGTTAATGCCATGAACTCAATGTTTGAAACAACGCGTTATTTTGCTTCACCGTTGGAGTGTGACAAATTCAAGAACACAGATAAAGGTTTCCAGATGTGTTTCCATAGATTGGATGAGGAAAACAATGGGTATAGACAGTAGCTTTTCAGAGCAATAGCAAAAAGGCCAAAGATTGGGTAAAATTATATTGGTGAGAACGAATTGTTCTTACGACAAGAGGGGCTTGAGAAGAAATGGTGGTTGTTAAACAGAGAGGGAAAAGAGGATTTGATATAAATTCCGATCGTTGATATGATATTGTGGTCAGGGAACAGGAGTATGATGTATGAGATAAAGAAATTTTGAAAAGGTAAGGTATAGCAAATAGTATTAAATGTCTCAAGAACGCGAGAGAATATGAGTGTAGCGATATTGAAAGATCATTGAAACAAATCTAGGAATTAATTGAATCGAATGAATGCAAATGGAAATTGAAGAAAGACTAACAGACACATCAATGTTTGTATTACACAAGTATTCGTCAAATACCCCTGACTGTTCCCCTTAAACAACAATAGCCCGAATTAAATCGAGTTAATCAGCTAGTTTAAATATATGACCATACATGTTCGTTGTGTGAAATATAATACTCCATGTTTTTTTAATAAGGAAATAGTTCTAGTATTTAATAATGCAAGATGTTCAAAACAACGAACAACATACACAGCACGTACATCACGTATAGAGCATAATAAAAGTTCATTAATTTTGAAAAAGTCTCGACGACAGCAGAATCCCTTTACATCAATCAATAAGATCAATAGATCGCACCTCGCTGGTGATTGTTTCCGGCCTCGTGCTTTTTCACTTGCTTATTTGTCGCTTAAATCTCCCTCCTTTGTACGGTCAACACCTTGGGCAAGGAGAAACTTAAATTTCATGCAGCGCGATGGAGTTGCTGTCTATCAAATCGGTGACTTGCGGTAATGGAAAATCTTTTGCCTCCAAAAGGGGCGCTATAAATACTCTCGCGATGACGTACCTTCATCTTTCCGCGCGTGTTCATGTGAAAGGACTAATTGACCAGCTACGACTCTGTCTGGCCCCAAGCAATTACCAAGATGATGATTTGTAATGATAGTAAATTTTCAATAATACGTTGGGCGTAATAGGTGTTGTTAAATTTAAAAAATCACTAAAAATCCATGCCTCTCTCCTCATAAACGGGAAAAAATTCAAATTAAGCGAATTGCGGTGTGTTTAATTTCCGACAAGAGGCCCTTGCAATCACGAAAGTTTCACCAACTGTTTCTGGCTATAGCTTTCTGCAATTACTGCTAGACACTCTTGGCTCCATTTGCTTTCCGAAAGGCCACAACCAAATGTAGCAATAAATCGATCAGGTGGAAATGAATCTTGAAAAGAATATTGCGTCCGATTTTGATATTGCGGGACAGCTGCTATATGCCTTAATATTGGATTGGATTGTTGACACCTCTAGAAAGTTCTACGATTGAACTTCTTCTTAACACGTCCTCGATATTCTCAGATGCGTATCTGAGTACTATAAATATTAATAAGACATATACCTGTGGTATCGATCAACAAGACGGGCTATTTGAAAGGAGAAGATAACTCAGAATTCATGCTTGACCATACATTTTTTCATTGCATTTTTAGATCTTATTGGTTTGACCACATGTTAGTAATCTAAAACTCTGTTAAAAGCTCATAGATCAAGTAGTATTTTTTGTAGCACTGATTTCAACTCGTCCAGCGTATTAAAATCAGAGCAAAATAATTTAAACAATGCTTCAATCAAAAAGATCAACTCAACTTTTTTCGTTATTGTTGCATTCAAACGGGCGTCATGCACTGCCTCATGTGCATCAATAATCGACAGAATTGTTAGCACTTTCATTTCATCTATTGTCAATTCGCGGTTGATAGGTGGTGTTTGCTCCATCGTTGGTCACTGCAAATGTAAATCGTCCCTTGCGAGGAAAAGCTTATAAAATAGGGTATGGGGCAGATATGTATTTAAAATTACCTAAGATTATACTAGCTTAGGGCTCTTTGATGCTGCGAATTCACGCTGACTTTTTTTCTCACACACAGCTTCCTTCAGCATGCAGTCACGTCAAAGCATCACACGTTAATAATGCAATCGGCTAGAAACATACTCATATATAAGGCTAGTTACACGCTCTCGCTAATTTCGTGACAGTGCCTGACTCTACCACAGCTGTAAATGTTGTAACGTTGCTCCGTAATGCTAAAGTGAAATGATAGCGTGGGAGGAAAATTTCAGTGTCGTTTTATGCTGACCTGCACTGTACTCCCCACGTATGTGTGAGTTCGTGCTGAAGCTTTCAAATGCAATCGTGTTAAACGATCAAATGCATATCAATTCTATACTATCTGGAAAATCTGTGACGAATCATTTGAGGGCCTTATTTTTTCCTAAAGAGTGCTAGAGATCTTAAATATCAGGGTGTTTTCATAACAGTTAAAGCTAGTGTAAAATGAGGATAAAGAAATTGTGCTAAAGGATGTATTTTTTAATGTTTCCAGCTGTCGTTTATGTTGAAGTGATGCGTGGCGAAAAAGCGGCAAACTCCGCGGCTCGTATATTCTTTCAAAAAAAAAATTAACCATTTGTTTGTAAGGCCACAAGATCGAAAACTCGACTTAAATTTCGTTTTAACACATTAAAAGCCGGCGACTGAAAAATGATTTGAAAACTTGAGTGCCGCGTCACCCATAAATGGTTGATGGAAACATTTCTAAGGTGGCCAAGTTTAGAAGAAAAGTTTATAACTGTTCGTAAAATAGAACAGTATATTCGCATATTTGTCATATACAATTTTAAACAACAGTTTTATTAATTAAAACATGTGTGGTATTTCACGAAACATTGTCCAAGATGTTAAGGTACTAAGCATTCAGCACACATAACGCTACTCTCGCTTCTATTTTTACTAGCAGAGCAATCTTCACACGGACGTCGTACATATCGGTTTTTTCCTAAGCCACCAATTTTGGTTACTTTATTTTTTTACATATCACCAGAAAGTTTCAGAGGGATATCATATATTGTTATAGTCTAAGACGGAATGTGATTCTATAATTTCTTGTTTCGTTTTCCAGTGAATTTTATTTGTTTTTATCAAATCTCCTAACCGAGTCAGCCCGAAATAAGGCTATCTGCGGCTGTTGGGAGGAAATGTCTTTCAGCTCACAAAAAATTATCCAAATCTAAATACGGCCAGGCCGTTCTTAAATAAATAACAATAACAATCAAATCTTCTGAATGTAGCGTGGAAATCATGTATATGGTCTTCTGTTTCGGCTTCCATGACTGTACTAAAACATCACATTTTCGTTTATAGCTATATTCACCAGTTTTCAGTCTGAAGTGCCATAAAAACTCGGGAACACCCCTAGTTGCTCTAATTGTACCACAAACTCGTGTACCATTTTCCAGAAGCGATGCAGTGGTGTCTCAAATGTAATTTGTTTTCAAGTAATGACATAATTGTCTGATAAAATTTTATTCCTTCCGCACAGTATATTTCCATGTTGCAAATATATCCGGTTCTAGTTTCCCATAGTATACGGCAAAGTAGACCGTAGTTTATTATTTTTGCCGGATTGTGTATTTTTATAAATAGTTTTCCACGCCATGGAATAATGGCTTCATCGAGCAAAAGTTCTTTCCTAGGCGTATATACTGATTTCAATTTATCTAATAAATAGCTCAGAATGGGATGAGTCTTTTGGAGGTTGTTAGATCCGGATATTTTGTGATTGTTTGAAAAATGGCACGTGCTCCACATCTGGGGAAATCTATTACGCGGCATTAAGGTATTGAACGATGGTGTTCTCGTTTAAAATTCGGAGCTCCGGTATTCACCTTTTACATCTTTCTTTACCTGGTTCATCTTTGTAATAACGCTAAGAAATTTTTTCATCTCGGCTAGACTAATTCCTTGCCCTTATTATGCTGGTAAGAGATGTTAGATTCATTGCCTATCTGTGGACATTTCACTATGAGACTATGCCTATCTGTGGACATTTCACTATCGCTGGAATCATCGGACACACTTGAGTACTGTAGTGGAATAGCTCTTGATCTTTTTCTTGGAGCGACATCACTATCGCTGTCCTCAAGTTATACAACAGAATCAACTGAATTTATCGTATAATCCGATAGGGAGTCTGCAATATGCTCATTCTTAATTTTACTCACATTATATGAGTAATCTCATACAAAAATATGAGTAATGATACAAAAAATACAATTTCCACAAGAATATTAAGCGTACGATATGGTAATTTCGAAATTCACTCTTCGAAAGTGATTGTTGCAGAAATTATTACGTCAACCATGCGAAATGCTCAGAATGCTGCGATTTCGCTGGCATTCAAGTGATAGATCTATAAGCCCGTGTTGTCGCGAGCTGGCGCTCAAGTGACAGTTTCATAATCCCGCGTTTTCATGGGGTCGGTTGTCAATGTGTTAAGCATTCGCTATAGTGATCTCGACCCGTGAAGATCGAGAATTTTATCCATTTGATACACGCTTCGAGGTCAACCCCGATACACAGTGTTCGAAAAAACGCAGCAATGGAAAAATCTACGATATCCAAACGTGACTCGGAAGCATGTCTGAAGCAACAGACTGGAAAAAACACGATGGAGCTCCGTAGCGCGGCCAAAACCTGCATGCCGAACGAAGTGTCGAGCGCGCAAAAACGTATCGAGCGTCGTTCCGAGAGCGCGCTAGACATGGTAAGGAAGTACGAGCAACGAAAAATGCAGCGTGGTGGAGACCAATCCAGCGGTTAATATCAGGCGCTCATTAAAATATCCAAAGCTAAGCGGCGAGAATCTCTTGATGCACGTAAGACGTGGAATGTTTGGAAGGAAATGAGATCAAGAAAAGAAGTGTTATATTGAATAAACCATGACAAATGGGACTGCAATGCCTAATTATAAAAAAAAAACAATGTGTTTGTTTGTATTGTCAACAATGTGTTAATCTAACATTTTATTATAAATCCCATTCGTGGCAAACTCACATAATGCTATTTATTTCAAAAACAAATCCAACGCAACAATTCGAGAAATTACTTCGCTCTTTATTTTCTCAAACTGCTACTTGATAGCTTGCCATTATGCGTAGAGATTGAGACGCACGCATCATACAATTGAGACGCACGCAGGATCGCCTTGAGCTTGATCCATCACACGAACAAACACAACGGATGGTATCGCCCATACATCTTGAACACGGCTCCATATCATCTTGTCCAAGATAAAAGAAATCATGGTTCGCCAACACCCGGTAATCGATGGTGTCGACTGGCTTTCTATCAAACGTTTTGAATCATTTTTCTTGAGTAGTAAAGTGCTTCAAATTGCACCGGTGTGAAGGCTGAGAACAGACATACCAAGAAAGGTGAGCTTCGGAGGTGGTTTTGAAAGTTTCCTCTTGCGAGTGTCTGAGATGAAGATGCACCGACGCATAAGAGAAAAGCAAAGATTTTTGCAATGTGTCACTCTGAGTTCAGTACTTATTCATTTCTGAAGTATTGTGTTCCATTGTGTTTGTTAATTAGTTCGAACAATGCATTGCTTGTATGGTAAATAAGTTATGATTACTGCATAATATACATATATATCCTGTTGGGCTGATGCAATTGCATAATTGCAGTTTCGTCCATTTAATTCGCGAATAAATTACTTTTTCAATTGTAACGTTTCAAAATTGTTGAAAACGATCTAATGACTTGATGATAATGAATGATTGCATATATGTATGCAATATTTTTTCAATTTATTTATTTATGCCATATTACTTTTCAACATTTTGTTCTCAACTTAAATGTACATTCATTCAGTTACTAATTCAAAGTTAAATATTATATTAGTAATAGTATAAAATTTTTTATTGCATTCGATCAGAAAAATTTAGCTCTTATTTAGGGAGAACGACTGCTTGGTGCAGATAAAAAATAATTTTGTTTTTTTCTACGGTTTGGACAACACGTTCTGGCTGAACCTCTCAATATATTTATATAAAATTCTTTATTTTTATGATTCGAGGCAAGATCGTGTTCGATCGTGGCTGCTCTTAGGATTTCCGTTCGCGATAGCTCTAACATGGGTTGGAATGCGTACGTTGCTGATGTGACAGTCTCATCGTCTTCCGGGCGTTGCGTTGGGGTACAAACGATCATGATCTGACTCATCGTCATCCGTTTCCGTCCGTCGCGACTCTCTTGAATCCGATATTTCTGAGGGCGAATCCGATCTGGAACTGTCTGAAGTACTTTGTGCCGGACTCAATGTAGCTAACTTGTCGATCTCGATGTTGCTATGTAATGAATTAAGCTTCTGTCAATATTGCAATCTTAAAAACTTCCATGGTCCATCATCAAATTTACAACGTTGTACTCGAAATTGATCGGATTATTAAACGGAGGCTGTTTGTCAATCAAGGAATATGTCAACATTCATTCCCTCTCTTACATACGGCTTGTAAAAGTTATACATAAAGGCTTTCGGCCTGCATAATGCAACATAATAGAAAGGTCGTAGCATGGAATCTGCTGTTTGGAAAACGAACCCTCTTTGTGTTTGCTGCTTTCAGACTTCATCAAACATCTCGTTGCCATTAACAACAGAAATAGGGTTGGTTTCCTTTTCTTTTATAAACGGCTCTCCATAGCATATTCAAGACATCTCGCTCTTGCGTTCCTCTCATAATAGCTGAACTAAACATCGCCTTAATTAAGCTTCAGCTCTCGATTTACTATGCATGTGCAGTCAACATACATTGCTCTACCTTTGGGCGCGCTCCGAATCCACCAACGCAGATAACAACCATCAACAGTTAAGGAGCAACAAACAAGAAGCACAAAATCAGTTATCTACATAATTAAAATGTTTAATGGTGTCTGCTTTCATAAACCTGTTTTGATCTGTTTGTCGATGATACTGTTCCTTTTCTTTCAAACTCATAAGTATTCAATTTTGATTGATTCTATACTAATCTAGTCTAAACATAAACGTGTGGCTATAAGCAAATATTTTGTAAGTTAAGATAACGAGTTAGCACACATCGAGATCGTCAAATAAAAAACATCAAAATCGTCACAATGTATTTTAAAGCAGATAGTTCCAGATCAGATTAACCCTCAGAAATATCGGAATCGAGAGAGTTGCGACGGACGGAAACGGAAAACGATGAGAACGATGGAAACGAAAACGGAAAGATGAATCACGCCATGATCGTATGCACTCCAACGCATCGCTCGGAAGACGATGAGACTGTCACATCAGCAACGTACGCACCCCAAACCATCTTAGAGCTAGCGCGAACGGAAATTCTAAGAGCAGCCACGATCGATCCTTGAACCATATCCAGATAAAATTCCGTGTAAACGAAGAACAGGGGTTCACCATGTTGAGTTCCATTGTAAGGTTCAGCTAGGACACACGTATTGTCCAAGCAGAAGAAAATAAATTAAACTGTTCTTTTACTGCATCAAGCAGTCGTTTTCCTTAACTCATTATTTGAAATTTAAAATAGCTACAAGAATCACAGCGGAACAAGTCGTTGAAATAATGTACAGAAATATCATGCTCGGTCAGAAAATACAAATACAGTACGACTCAGTTCTGCAGTAATTTTGTTTCAAGCCACTATACCGACCAAACATTAGACGACTATCTGTGGCACAACAGCGCTATGAATGAGCTCCATTGTCTTATCCTTGGACTTGTTGTATGGAACGACGGTCTCTCGCACACCAGTGCTTCAGCACCCTTCAGCGTGTTGGTTATTTTACGAAGCGACAGCATAGCTGCTTTGAATGTGATTCGTCCCGTGTGTAAAATGGGCTTTTAAGCAATTGCAGGAGCAGATGTGCAAAAAGTCGTACCTGAGGTTGCCTTAGCTTGGGACTGTTGATGCTACGAATTCAGATTGGCTTAGTAACACGCTCTCGTTCACTTTGCAACAGTGCCTGTCTCTGTTATGGCCGTAAAGACTTTCAGTGTATGGCGGCAATTTTCAGTGCACTTTCCACGTATACATGAGTGTGCGCAGGAGCTTTCAATTCCGATTGTGTGAAAGCCTTTGGCGTATTACTTCTAGCCTTTACGAGGCTTAGAAAGTAATTTGAAATGTTCTCAAGTGAACGTTGAAATGTGACAATAACGACAGAAACGAGTGGTAAAATAAAGTATCCCTGAGTGTACCCTTATGCAAGATACTGTAAGTGAGTTTTCGCAGGCTCCATCGACCTCTTTAACTCACGTAATTCGTATACACAGGTGCGTAGAGTGGAATGTGACAGCCCCGGGATGTTTTAGAGTGGGATGTAGGTTGCACGATTTTCACCGGAAGCGAACATCGAAGTCACGATCATTGTCTCAAATTTTCTCCCACCTCAAGTCAAACATATCAAAGCAACACAAGTTTTTTATGAGGTCTATTTGAGCTTTAATTTGATATAAAAACAACAAAAAAAGCTAGCATTTAGTCATCAGCGCGAACTCGCCCGTAGATTATCCCTGTACTTGATAAATCGAACGTACATACAAGACGGGTGGTAATGGGCGTGCAGCTCCATGGGATCGACGTCCAGCTCCCAAAGCCTTTTTTTTCTTGAACTCCTTTTTTAACAAATCTACTCTTTTAGTCATTTCAGCTACCCAAGAAAAAAATTTATATCAAATCTTCTCTTCTCTTGTTTTTACACAACAGTCATTTCTGTACATATTTTTCGTTTCGTGTGATAAACCCGTTCTTGTCAAAATGTTTCTGCCTAATCTATGGCCTTTTGCACGTCATAAAATAGATAAAAGCTTTTGTTTATGCCTGGTGTTTTCCACATCCACCCTTTCGAAACACCCTTTTGGTCCTTTGTAATTTTTCTTGGACCCGTCATATCAATCCCTCTACATAGCAATAAGGAAAACAAACACGTTGTTACATCCAAAGCATGCATGACGTTGACATTTTTTCTAGTTTTCTTTCGTATACGCTTAATTCATCATTTATACTACCTGGATACAATTGTCCTTTTTTCCTTTATTATTCACCTATATAGCAGTTCTTTTTCGAAACGCCATTCCGTATATGTAATGATCACTCTCTGTAAACTAAACTTAATTCTGTTTACTTCAACCATATTTCCTACGCAACTCTTCAAAATTAAAAATGGAATCATACTGAAAAAACGTATAGCGTTATTTATAGCTATAGGTGGAAGAATATTTTGCACATTTATATTCTGACATACATCGCGAGTTTAGTGTCTAATTCAATTGGTGAAGAATTGCAGGAAACTGAACCGCTGGATGGCGGCATTGCATTTTTGTGAATTTCTTTTATTCCGCAAACGACCATTCCTTTTCCCTTCATGATGTAAAAGTCTCTGGTTTAAATAAAAAAAACATTTCTATCGCTAAACGTGTTTTGAACATTCCAGGAAGTGAGGAATGTAAGAGCTCTCTTATGCCCCATTTCCGCATTGAGGAAGCTCATACTTTGCTACTTCTTGCATGTACTATATTTAAGCGAACATGCAAAGTTTTTGTATAATTAGACAACATATTATGGTCTAACATTTTTTTTCCAATTTTGCGAATATGAATTGAATGTCGTCCCACTCATTTGCTCCCCAGCAGTAAGTATGGACTTTTTTTCCTCATTTCCTTTAAATAAGTCACTATTGGTGTGCTCGATCATATTTTCCAACACTCTATCAGGAGGAGCATGAATAGGAGCTTTTGTTTCTCTTCGGTTAGGAAACAGAAACTTCACTACTAAACATTTTGTGAAAGAAGAATCGTCTTTATTGCTATGATCGAAACATTTTGTTGGTACAGATACAGACAGGTGGCTCTGTGGAAACTCCTCTTTGTTTCCCAACGGCGTGTATGAATCTTCGTCGCGTTATGAACAGTAAGATGCATTTGTATCAAGTTTCAATCGAATTAAAAGCCGTATTTATCAAAATTTTTTCTTTGGTTTAGAAGCAGGGACAATCATTTGATCCTCATTTGTAGAACTAAAATTTTAAAACACTTTGTATTCGGTGATAACATTTGAGTTGATTTTGACGACATTTGTTCTCTTAAGTGAATATTTTGTGATGAAAAACTATGCCATATCCCCTTTTACCTAGAAACTGGAAAACTTATACTTCTTCACAGAAACTTATACTTATACAATAGATAGTTTTAAGAAGCGCATACGCAATATTTAGGACAAATCGGATGACAATGTGTATATGAAACTTTTGTATTTTGCAGGGTACAGGAAGGTTTGGCTTCTTTACAAAAAGACTTATAAAACATGTTCAGACAAATAGGTCATCATCTGAATTTTTTAAAGCTATTAAAAGGCATACATATTGTTTCATAATTGATGTAGAGCTAATAGGGGTAGAGGTAGAGTGGTACAGAAGATGCCCTATTTCGTCGGTGTAACGGATGCTTTCGGTTTTGCTCCAAAAAGTTGAAAGTAGCATGTTTACCGTATTGCCGAAAAATCTGTCATCGTTTGTACTTTTGGCGAAAATAATAGAATTTTTCGACGGACAGGTTGTATGGAAGCCACGCTTATTTCTTGAGCGGGGTGGTTGAAACTTTGGACTCTTTTGCAACATATAAAAAGAAGCATATGTTCTAAATTTCGGCCAGATTTGTGTCTTGTAATTTTAAGTGAACAATATAGCTTTTTTATGGAGGGTTGTATGGGAGCCTCCCTTTGTTTATCATAGAGA